>NC_134703.1:52806504-52891504 GCF_043290135.1 Rhipicephalus microplus
TCTTTCGGAGTTGAACGTAATAGCGATACTCTGTTCCTTTAGTGTGTACTTCAAACACTTAATTCATTACCTTTTATGGTGTGATGTTACTGAAAAAGTTTAATTGTGGATCACTACAATGTAATCTATAAAGTTGAAAGTGGCTTGTGTCAGAAAAGCTTTCGCATATAACTACATTCTGTGTAATGAACAGCATTATTTAAACAACAGAGAATTATGCACGTGAAAGGTTTTCGAACTTGCTATGTGCCCACTACATGCAGTAACGTGCGTGCCTTGTGTTGTAGGAAGCCGGTTTAAGCCACGATGTTCTAACGACCGATGGCAGTGTGTGCGTGTAGCGCGTAATGTTGCTGCGGTATTACATGCTGTATTGTTGGGCATGTATAGAAGATGCGCGTGTATGTAAAGCATCAAAGTCCTTTCACTGCGGTTTCAGTGGTGGAAGTTACTTTCACTGTATTCTCTAGTTGACACGTGCCTGTATCGTAAAAAAAGCTGCTTGCCACGCAAACGACCCAAGTCAAATCCTCAAGCGGCAACAAATTCTTTGTTATTTACTTTATATGCGGGTGTCTCAAATATGCGGTCACGCACAAGATGTTTTTTTGCTCATAACCAATGATGCCGACATTGACGCTGGAATCACCATGAAGCGAGTTCTCTAACGCAATCACGGTAATATTTTGGGCACAGCGCGAGACCGACGAAGTCGCAAAAAAAGGAATACAAAAAAGTAACTGAAAAGTCCTGTTTGAAGAACACATGACCGAAAAAGCAATAAAAAACAATAGGAAACTTATCATTGTGCAGAAAAGCGAAAAGTCAATAGAAAAAGCGTATCACCTAAAAGCACATGCGTTAAAAAGATGGGTGAACACTTTGCCCATGACGTACATCGATTCCTCACTGATGTAGGCGTCGTATGTATTTTCCCGCATTCATCGGTCTCGCACTGTACCCAATACTGCTGCCTTACCAAGTGGCTAAAATTTTGATACTCCCTGCAACAATAATTGGATTCATCAATGTTTGATTGCGAAATGCATTGCTAAGTTTTGTTGGTGTAACAACCTAGATATCGCAGTTTTACAGCTAAATGTGTTATGAGATTACAACTACGGTAGCGTGCACCGTAGTTGACCGCTGCGACCACCACCGTCACTGCTGTCCGGAGCCACTAGCGCATGGAATAAAAAAAGAAACTATGCCAACTGAATAACACCAAGGACACAATGGGATTTGAGCTTGGTCCAGTAGGGAAGGTCAAGTAGGCATTAAAAGAGTATCACGTGATGTCTAGTGGCATCGTTCATGACCATGTGAAATGTTAGGCGAATACACGAGGCCGCTTCTAAAATATTACGATAAAACTGACATATACTACTTATCCTCTCATACCCCCTTAAGTGTGCATGAATCCACTAGCTGGTCACCAACAAAACCTAAGGCATGGAAAATGTCTAATATCTTGAACACTCATGGACGCGAGCTCAACAGATTCTTTATCGAAAACCATGACTGCAGTGAACGAACCAGCAGCCGCATGAGCTTTCCAAATTAAACCGACAAGAGAATCACAAGGTACCAAAGTCATGCAAAACGTCATCGAACTGATATCGAGCAAGAAAATAAAAAACCTGTTACTGTGTACCTTTTCTGCAGATGTATCGTAAGTTCGTAACACAAGTAAGGCACCCGGTTTCCAATTTGAAACTATACAGATGTTGCTGCTCGGCTGCATTTTCTATTACTGCCCTATAGACTCACCCAGGAGACGGCAAAGGAGAGTAGTGGCTGTGTTTTGATGTAGCATGCATCTACCACACCTGAAGGATATTTGTTGCTGGTTTACTTGCTAAAACTACAATTTCATCCAGAGGAGCATCAATATAGTGGAAGGCTCGGGACATCATCATAGTGGAAGGCTCGGAAGGCTCGGGTTCGGGCTTTTTAATGATCACGTATATATAGGTACTCCGGCCTCCATAGTTCCGCCTCCATTGAAATACTACGGCCGCCGCCAGAAACTAACCCCATATTCTGGCTCAGCAGCTGCGCCACCGTGGCGACTCTGGCTTTCTAAGTCTGAGCAGGCATTTGGTCACTGTATACACTTCAGGAGACGACGTCAATACGGGCTAGAAAACGCCTGTAAATGACTCCAACGCCCGCAATTTTATTTTTTAGCGAAATTAATTTAGTCACAGACGTTTTTCGGTGGCCACAGGTATACCTAAATTATATTCCAGTTCACTTTGCCCACATAAAAGCAAAGCAGCGCATTGTTGTTTCGGCGTTCGAAGAATGCTTCTTTCGTATTTTAACACGAAAGTGTTTTATGCCAGGCTCCATCCAAAAGAGAGAGAGAAGTAAACGTTTATTTTGAAACAGTGCCCCGAGCAATGTCCGGTGTCACCCTGAGGTGAGAGGGCTCCTTAGTCCAGGAACCCTCTGGCTTCTACTGCCCTCTTGGCCCTGACGACGAGTTGTTGTTGGTCTTCCAGGTCCTCGAGGGCGGCTTTACTGAAATTACCTTGTGGGGTCTCTGCCAATGATGATATGTGGGGTTTAACGTCCCAAAACCACCATATGATTATGAGAGACGCCGTAGTGGAGGGCTCCGAAAATTTCGACCACCTGGGGTTCTTTAACGTGCACCCAAATCTGAGCACACGGGACTACAACGTTTCCGCCTCCATCGGAAATGCGGACTCTGCCACTGCGATCATGGAAATGATGGGTGGGGTATGAATTTGTCTAGTCTTCGTACTTGCGGGCGGAGAATCGCACTTGTGGCTTCGTTTATTGCTGTGTTTCGGTTTTGTTTCCAATGGAAGAAAGAAACGTTTTGAACTTGGTCAGTCGATTTGAAATGGTAAGCCTAAAGGAATAAGGTAGTGAAGCGCAACCGCTGAACTTCTGTTAATTTTTGTTTCGTAATAAAAGAGGTCCAAGCAACACGAACACACACGGAGCCAGAAGTACGAAGATTAGACAAATCCGTGTACTACCCGTCCTTTCCATGCTCGCTGAACTGCCGTGCCGTGCAGCTCCCATAGACACTAGCACCAGAGCCCCCTCTAGTGTATGTTTAGGACACTCTAAGGCTGACCAAGATTTCAGTGGTGTATTTCTGTCATGGAAGAGACGTTAAAGAATGCGCACGACCATATTATAAAGAAAAAAAAAGCTCTGTCAAAAGGAGTTGAACCCATGACCTCTGCGTCCGCGATGATGACGCACTTTCACAAGCACGTCATCATCTTGATACCAATACTCTGCGTACTTTATATTTTTCACTCATTCACAGCCACATCTCATACTGCAATGAATCATGGGGTACGACATATAAAACATTTCTTGAACCTGTTCGCAGTCTTCAAAACTAGCCCTGAGAATAATCACCCAATCTTGCTACAATGAGCCGAGTCTGCCTTTGTTTATGAAAATGAATACTTTGCCTTATGATAAGGAACACGAAATAAAAATTGCCACGTGTGTTTTCAATTTTGTCAAAAACTAACTGCCTTTTCATGTTTCTTTATTTTGCACATCCTCTCGTGTAACCAGAAATTAAATATATGTAAATATCAATCTTCTTCCAACTAAGAATACTCACGGGCAACATTTGCAGCAGTTCTCAGGGCCAACAATTTGGAATAAACTACCAGCAGAAATAAAACAGTCGAATAATTTTTCATCAGTGCTCAAGATATACTTACTTACACTGAGCAATGTTTATCAATGAAAACAATTACGATGTCATTTGTGTGTCTGTGTGTGTGTGTGTGTGTGTGTGTGTGTGTGTGTGTTTGTTTGTTTGTGTGTGTGTGTGTGTGTGTATGTGTATGTGTATGTGTGTGTGTGTGCGTGTGTGTGTGTGTGTGCGTGTGCGTGTGCGTGTGCGTGTGCGTGTGCGTGTGTGTGTGTGTGTGCGTGTGTGTGTGTGTGTGTGTACTCATGTGTCTGCCAGAAACTTGTGAAATCGGTTAAAAATACCATTGTAACCCAGTGATTTGGTTTTTGTTTTCGGTATTAGCCTTGCATATTTTAACCTTCATAATAATGCAACAATCTGCTTTGCTTACTTGTGTTTTCGTAAGTTAGAACTGTTAAATACAATCGTGCACTTACCGACACTTTCGCTCTCCCTTTGTTTCACTCGTGCAAATTAAGGATGCACGATAACATTCCGTATGCGTGTGATATATCTTTTTTGTACATGGAACCCTTAGTTATTTTTTTGGACCCCCAAATAGCCTTCGGCTACGGGTACAACTAGTCGTGAAGTTTCTGTAGGGTTCATAGTTTGCAAATAAAGAATTGAATTGAATTGAACAGATACCAGGCACGCTACCCAATGCGATATGGGGACTTTTCTTTCTTGATTGAGTTGCGCCACGGGTACCTGCTTCGGAGTCTTCAAAAATACGCCTCTTATATCTACCACTACACTCTCACAGCGTTCTTGGCCAAGTTCCGTAACGCATCAAAGTAGTCACCCATGAGTTCTTGCAACGCGTCGCTTCAGAACGTCTGTCCCATTGGCCCGTTTCCAATAGAACAAACGAAACACACCCACAGGTGGCGACCTTAGCCTAAGCGTAGGCGTCGCTCATAGCATCCAAACTAGCATCGTTCCTCTTGTGCCTGTCGTCGTGCGCTGCTTCAGATGTAACCAAGAACTATAAACAACTCACCCAACTTTCGACATTACTGCTAGACATTTCTCACTTTCGTGTTTTGTCAATCACTATGACCAAGGGAGGCACAATTGTTTTTCCCTTTGTCCATGTTTAAATGCCTGCCTGAATGTCACATTCGCTTGTTGATACCTTCGATGCTAAAAAAGGAAAGACACAAATATACTAATGAAATGAATA
Organism: Rhipicephalus microplus; assembly: GCF_043290135.1. NCBI lineage: Eukaryota > Metazoa > Arthropoda > Arachnida > Ixodida > Ixodidae > Rhipicephalus > Rhipicephalus microplus. The sequence goes on from NC_134703.1 coordinate 52,811,391, forward strand.
ATAGTTGTAGAAGTCTTACAAACAAAACGTTCGCTTGTTTGGTTGCTGCTCGATTGAAACAAAAAAGGACTAAACAATCAAGCTACTGCTTGACCATTAGGAAGTTTTTTCTTGCCTGTTGACAGAAAAAAGATATTTATTGTTGGAGTTATACGTGATGTTAAGCGCCGGTCAAGTGTTGCTTAGTTCAATCACCTACTTTTAGGAAGCGATTTTCATTTCAGGAGAAAAGACCACTAGTAGCCACGTAAATAGAAACGCACCAATTTAGACCAGGATTGTTCAAGACTTGACACTATTATTGAGAGGCCTTTCGGATCACGAAAGAGAGAAAGGCTCCAACTTTAAACCCTTGCTTCGAAGGACGTTACCTGAAGTTAAAAATCTCCAATAGCACCGCTTGCACACTAGCTGTTACAATAGACAGATGCTTCTTGCTGCAATCACAGAATACTAGTAATAGAAGAAGCATGTTCAAGCATTTACTGCTGTAATGCAGCTTGTAACAGTAATTGTATGCGTCAGTTGAAGCGCAGTCTAATATCTGAAATTTGTTGTAAGTCAACAGCAAAAAAAAAGAGAAAAAATTGGCAGATCCTGCGTACCTGGGAAACCGCGTTATGCGAAGCATGCAGACGAAAGGTGACCGTGTTGCAATTTTTTGTCGAGCGACACATCATGAAATGACCCTAAATATAATGTACCAATTTCCCACACACATACATATGTTGAAGAGTTGAAGATGTTTATATAACCAGTAGCTTGCACTTGCGCAACGATGCCAACTGGAACATGCCTAGTAGCAACACCAGAAGCTGATATGAAGCGCTGATGCTCGCGAAGATGCTTGCCCTGGACACTGCTACATAAATCAACTTCAGCGCATGGCAACTAACCACATCTGACGTTAACCCGACGAGACGGCTGCATCAAAATAGTACATAGGTAATGTTTATAAGACTGGGTAGGCAGCACTGAAACCACTATTAACGTTTCACGAAGATGAGCGTCTATTTGAAAAGTAGTTCCGAGACCTGGCGTAGCTCTCTGGTAAAATGCTTCATTGGCACCCAGAAGACTTGGGTTCGATTCCAGCTGGGACTCGTCGGGTTGACGCTACCGACATCGGGTATTTGTTAACACTCGCGCGTTAAAATTGCCCGTGTGTGTTCTCGTCGTTCCCGAGCAGATACCAAGCTTCAATCACCTGTAGCACATACCCGAATACCAGCGACACATACCCGCCCATGGGTATGTGCAACTGTCTGGCGGGAAGTTCTAGACGACATACTCGACAGAATCGTGACATTATTCATGCCTTGACAAGCGCGTCGTATTCGTCAAACCATCTTCCCTCTCATGCTAGTTTTGGTTCACGCCAAGAAAATGGGGTGGCCATGAGAGCACCCAAACGTAAGCGGCTAGATGGACAGATGAACAGATGGACAGATAGATAGACAGATAGATGGATAGATAGATAGATGGATAGATAGATGGATAGATAGATGGATAGATAGATAGATGGATAGATAGATAGATGGACAGACAGATGGACGGACAGACAGATGGACAGACAGACAGATAGATGGACAGATAAATGAACCGATAGATAGATAGATAGATAGATAGATAGATAGATAGATAGATATAGATAGATAGATAGATAGATAGATAGATACGCTTAAAGTCGCCGAAGTCCGCTAAGACATGCTTCGCATTTAAAAAAAAACCTAATGGTGGCTTAGCTCGGATATATGCCAGGATATACGTAGTGTGAGCTAATAGGGTGCCATGAACCTCATCATTTCGCGCGTGGCACCAATTACCGCCGTCAAGTCTTTCATGTGCCACAGTCCTGCACACATGTTACGCATATATTGAAAATGTTTGTTTGCGAAGTCCATCGCAAAGGGTTCAGACACACTGGCACTTTCACCCTATAGTGCCCAGACGGCCCTTAGTGACTCTAAGGGTGATATTCTAAGTTTTGTGAGGGGAAGTGTAGGCCAAAATACAGCCAAGGTATTGAGAAAATTCAATCAGATCGACAGAACCCAAATCTATCTGATTCGGTTTCCTTTCTCTCTGGAACCCCGATAACGGAAAGGCCAATAAACTGACCCGAGGGTTAGCAAACCGGGTCCCGCTTTGCTCAGAAGGAGAGGCAGTGACCTTAAATGACCTTACAACTATGTGTAGGAGTGACAGGCGATTGTGTCCTATACATCATAGCAACTTTAGGAGAGCGCAGGCCACTGTCCTCCACCAAATTCTCTCTCACCGCCGCTCACAACTTAGGTCTCTTCGCAGGCAGAAAGGTTTATTCCATATGCAAGAATCATGATGAAATGGAATGACAAGCCAACGTCTAATCCTCCAGGAATAAGCCTCCCCCCTCTCCTACCCCCAGGGAGCTTCTGCCAGCTCTCTCAGAAGTGACATAGGAGACCTTCATATGGTCTGTCTACGAACCATATGGCTGCTGACCCGCAGGGCGCGGGTTCGAATCCCGGCTGCGGCGGCTGCATTTCCGATGGAGGCGGAAATGTTGTAGGCCCGCGTGCTCAGATTTGGGTGCACGTTAAAGAACCCCAGGTGGTCTAAATTTCTGGAGCCCTCCACTACGACGTCTCTCATAATCATATAGTGGTTTGGGGACGTTAAAACCCCACATATCAATCAGGGCAAATTGGAAGTGAGTGGACAGAGACAAGCGCTGTGTGTCCTTCGTCATTCAAAAATACTTTCCTGATTTCTTAGTGCTGCTGATGCATTTGCTGATGTAGTGCAATCTAGATGATATTTCCAAGTTTATGTGGTTCCGGTATGTCTGGAAACATATCAACGTAGAAATTACAGTGTGATGCCTAACATATTTAGAACAACCAATACTATGACAAAGATGGGGGAAGCAAAAAGCTTGTGTCATCTTGCTTACTCAATCCCTGTGCAAGAAAGAGTTATTACACTTACACGTTGTACCAACAAGCCAAAACTGCTGTTTATGAATGTTATTCTATAGTGCATATAGAAAGCTTAGCAACGGACGTTCGCAAGTTAGCCGAAGGAGGAGACATGTGCGCGATAGACTGGACATTCGATACGATAACCTTCTTAAAATAACGCGTAAAATGGGTGCTGTCCTGTCGTGCTAGGTATTAATATATGTTTGTATACAATAGAACAACTCTTCTTGACACATGGTTCATTGTTTTCACAATTATTATAGTTCTACGAGTGCTGACTTCAGAGTGACCTCTGACGCGTACTTAATACCACCTTCCCATTTCCTTGCTTGAATGTCTGCATCTGATATTACGATAACGGTACTTATTGCGTTAAGCACCGCCTCATAAAGCCTTCGTCAAACATCTTTCGCTGCTCGCACTCTCGGCTTGCAGTGGAGGTAGTGTTCAGTCTGCTTTTCATCTCCCTTGGTATAATTATTTCGTGGAAAATCTGAACAAGCAAAGGAAGTTTTGTAATGAAAATCCTGCGCCCGATATTATATTGTGTAATAACACTAACAGCACCGTCATGATTCTGTTAGTAATTATATAGTATAGCAATAAAAGCGCTGCTTAATTCGCGGCCGAGCAACTAACTAGCTGTTGGAAACTTTTAGCTCGGAACTAATTTTGCAAGTGTGGCAAAAGCACACAACATTTTCTCCATTTCTTATACGTTACATTCACTTCCCTTTATCGCTCTGCAACACTGAAATCCCTTTCGGCAGCGTATGGCAGCCTTCGAGGCCCATCTTCGGTTGACCTCTTTGCCTTCTTTTGCCCTTCTTGTTCTTCTCTCAATTTCTCTTTTCTTATCTTGCAAATTTCTTTTCTTTAGGCCTTTCTGCATTCAAACCTCTTAAATATTCCATTCAACACGCATACATTCAGCGAATTAGTTACAGCAAAGAAGTTCTGCTACAAACTGGCAGAGTGCCGTTGATCGCATCCAGGTTTTTTTTTTTTTGTTTGACCTACATTCTATTTCTACATAAATCCTTTGTAAACAGAGCTGAAAAAGAAACAAACAAATAGATAAAATAACAACGTTGACTCAATTGTGAGCAGAGAAGCCGCGGCTTTCCAATCTGATTCTTGCTTCTGAAAAACCTTTGCCAATGTTACCTTCATTCCACACGCTTGACAGGTCGGCACCCTTTCTTTGCTACTGAAAATATTTGCATTCCCGGATGAGCTTTAGGCCAAGCCACCGCCACTGTGTGCCAATTTGCACCGAAATAGTTCCCTCTGCGTCGATTTCAAATCCTTTTGTTTCGTTTGTTCTAAATCCCCACATTGACTTCTAGAACGTTCCATCAGAAAGGCATGATGATTGCTGATTGCATTCAAGCGCAGATGCCTCTGTCTATATATATATATATATATATATATATATATATATATATATATATATATATATATATATATATATATATATATATACGTGTGTGTGTGTGTGTGTGTGTGTGTGTGTGTGTGTGTGTGTGTGTGTGTGTGTGTGTGTGTGTGTGTGATGAACGCATGAACAATCTGTACCCTCCGGAAAACTGCTCCCAGAAAATAACTGCTCGATATAGCTGCTGAATGCCTTCCATGCTCTGCGACCTTGCTTATATACTGTAGACTACAGAAAAGTCTGTAAATTTCAGAATCATATTTTGTACAGCATCTTCGCTTTCGTAAATGCATTCATCCAAAAAAGTGCCTTAATTCCTGAAGACAAGCTGGTGGGAGAGGACTTAAATAATCACGAAAAACCATTATGCGACGTTTTTTATGAGATGGCAAGTGAGGGGACACTTCCTCATAGTTTAAATATTGTACAGGTCGAATGAAACTCTGTCTGTTCTGCATATAGCGGATTAACAGGGCTCAGATGCGTAATAATGAGCTGTGTCTACGTAAAGAAGAAAGGAAGATAAAGGAGTTTGCAACAAAGCATCGAAACAACAATCTTTACCATAGCTTTGTGATAACTACTTCCTTTATTAGGGAGTTTCAGGAAACTGGCTTTCTGGACGGCAGCCGTATTAGTTCTCATATTTTTGAACGTCAGTGACACAGACAGGATGAGGAGGAGGGAAATTCAAGCAGGTCAATTAAGCGCGTTTTCACATCGGAGAACGTCCTATTTACCATAATCATAATGTTATGTTTCTGTCCACTGCAGGACGAAGGCCTCTGCTATTGGTCTACAATTACTCATTTCTTGCGATAACAGAATTCTAGAGCGTTAATTAAAATCAGTGCAACTCCACGAAGTGATTAACGACGAGTGACGAAGCTATAGGCCTTAAGGTCCATTATATCTACGTGAAAGTCGACGACTAGTATAAAAGACGGACAGATGAACGTCCGAACGCACGGACGGATGGACAGAGGGATGTATGCAAGAACGGGTGGATGGAGGGACGGATGGATGGATGCGCGAATGGCTGGGTAGGCGAACAGATGCATAGGTGGATGGACATATAAATAGCACGGGTGATACCTTAATGTTCCGTCGTGTAGTTGATTGTCGGGCGTGACGGACGCCAATTATGTCGGCCCTAAGGAGCATCTACCCTAAAAGCGGTCATTGGCAACATTGACCAAACGAACGGAAAGATAAATATCATAGTCCCAGCAGATATCGAACCCCAGCATTCTGCGCAAGTATTCTACCACAGAGCCACGCCAGGTCTCGGAAATGCTTTTCATGTAGACCGTTATGTTCGTTAAACGTCAATTATGGTTGAAACGCTGGCTATAAATCTTGTAAACAGTAGGTACGTACTGCTCATACAGCCGCACCTCCAGTTAACGACAAATATAGTAAAACGCCATCCACTGAAGTCCATTTATCTAGCAGTGCCCAGGGCCGCCATCCACGCTTGAACAACCACTAGATATCAGCTTACTGCTTCTGGTGTTGATAATGCCAATGTAGCTGTGGGCATCGTTACGCAACAGGAAACGAGCCACTGTTTAACATGTCGGTGCGTACAGCATTTGTACATATCTAGGGCCTAATTTTAAATTGTGTGGCTCAAAAAAATTACAACAGAGTCAACTTCCCTTCGCATTCTTCGTATAAGATCGACTCCCAAGGAACGCGGGATCTACTGATCTTTTTCCTTCACTTCTCATAACGGGGTGCAGCACAACCTTGCAAACAATGGCCTTGGCAGGGATACCCTGTCCTCGTGCAGTTCATACAATCGTTACTGCACTCTTGAAAATGGCACTGTATCCAATGAATGTCCCACGCTGGTGTCAGTTAATTCTCCAATCGCCAGCACAACTAGCACGCAAAATGAATTCTTCTCAAACAAAGAAGAAGGGATCGAAGGAGGAGCACTTTTTGCAGCAACGCCGTATTTGTCATCGGCAGCATTTTATTTTTCCAGAAGCTCTGATTGCAAGACGTAACACCACTCCGTGAGCATTCTTTCTCCGTCAGAGGTTGCCAGCCTCGTTTCATCAGCTAATATCAGCCGATTTATTGGCTCTAAGTCCCCGGGTCTCCTGTAGCAATGAGTCGACGGTGAACGTTGCGCAAAGCCCGATTTATCTGGCAGAAGCGCCTTGTTTTCTGTTCCAGCTTTTTTTCCTACGTCCTTACCACTCCCCTGTATCTCACGTCAACCGCAATCTGATCGGCTTGCCCACTTTTTGTTGTACTTCTCTCATAAGTCCGCCTGTCCCTGGCCCGCAGTCGGCATCAAGCAATGCGGAAGTGCTGTGTTGACCGCGTCGACTTTCGTGCCTGCTTGGGCTACGCACTGCACTTACCGGTGGCTACTCTAATACTCTGTACTTGACATCCTTGAAAGCTACATAAATGTTTTATGTAGAGTCAGCTTCTTTCGAGAGTATTTCATCGAGCGCCCAAGCTCTGCCGTTAAATCATCCGATTTTGTAAGCAGTCTTCGAAAATTGCCGTAAATGTTCACCTCACTTTCCCTGCCGACAGCAGGGACAGGCCAGGCGTGGTTGAGGTACAACAGAATCGCTGTCATGGAGAGAACTTGTCGATGGATGAATGATAGTCCCAGGTTTTGAATGCGCCCGGGTCCCAGCACAAGGAACAGGCGCCGGCTACCGAAACACCAGTCGAGGCGAACAACCAACGGACGAACTGCAGGCAGCGGTCTGCTTCGGGACCAAAACCCGACGAGTGCCTCGGCCTGCGACTGCAGTCACGTTATCCAACCTATTCTTTATTCACTTCTCTCCCTGTCCCGCCGGTCTTGTCGTCGTCTTCATCGATGCACGACAGCCACGTACCACACGAGCGTACCGCGCACAACCTCACAAACGTCTCCTCTAAATGTATTTTTTAAACTATCCAGAGTGCGCGGTTACAATAGACACCCGTACAAAACCTAATAGACAAAAACAACAGTCTATCCGTCGTAGTATGGAGGTATATAATGCTTGATAACATTGTGTTGTTTCGCGAGCTCCTACATCTGTAGCTGGCTCACATAATCAGCACCGACATTGTCGGAACCTTTGATGTGCACCACCCGAAAGGTGTATTTTTGCAATGAAAGTCTCCAACGTAAAACCCTACTGTTCAAATATTTCACCTGGTAGAGGTATTTTAACGGCTGGTGATCAGTCTGAACAATAAATGAGGTTCCTTAAAAGAAGATGTGAAACTTCGTGATCACCCAAACTAACGCCAAACACTCACTTTCAATTGCAGAGTACTTCTTCGGCCATAAACTGTCGACTGGCATAAGATATCGGGTGAAAAAGACCCCCATTTTCCTGCATAAGCACCGCGCCTATGCACTTATCAGAGACATCTGTGCGTAATACGCAAGACTTTCTTATGGTAGGTGCCATTACTACTGGACCAGATGCTAGGGCTTGCTTCAAGGTTTCGAATGCCTCTTCTCTTTCGGCATTCCACGCTAACTTGTTCTTTTTCTTCCTTCGGGTCATTTCAGTCAAGAGTTTAGCTTTCTCTGCATACCGTGGTATGAGTCTTGGTAATATCCCGCTCGGCCAAGGAAACATCGAAGATGCTTTTTGGTTTCCGGTGTTGAAGCTGTAGCGACCTTCGCTATTGTGCTTTCTACTGGACGTATCTTTCCATCCCCGAGTCGATGACCAAAAAAAATGATGGAAGTCATACCAATCTCCCATTTTTGAGGCTTGATCATTTGGACTACATCTCGAATTCTTAGAAACAACTGTCTCAACGTAGCTAGGTGTACCGCCCACGTAGCTGTGGCGATTAGAACATCATCTATACAATGTACTGTGTTTTGAATGTCGTGCAGTAGCGTCCTCATTAGTCATGCAAAAATCACCAATGCCGTCTTAATCCCAAAACACATATACCGAAAATGTTAGTGCCCCGATTACGCTGAAAAAAAATCGTTTCCACGCGGGAAATCTTCTCTAAAGGCATTTGCCAATAACCTTTTGCAAGATCCAACTTTGAAAAAATTGACTTGGTGCAGACTTCAGCAAGCAAAGTGTCCGTTCTGGGAATGGGCTCAGCATCAGACACCAGAACATCATTAATGCAACGAAAGTCAATGCGCGCGCGATAGCTGATGTCGGGTTTGTTCACGAGGACCAAGGGTGAGTTCTACGGCGAGTGTGATTGTACAATAACGCCCAGCTTCAACATATTTTGAACCTCCTTTTAAACTATCTCCTTTAGCACGAACGGCAGCGGATACTGAGTCGTACTCATCGGCTCTGAAGTATTAAGTTCTAGTCGACACTCTATTAGATTCGTTTTCCCAAGAACTTCGTAAAACAAGTCTCGGAATTCGTATGAAAGGTGACCCAAATCAGCACATTGTGCTTCGTCCAAACTGCTTGCGAAGGTGACCAACTCAATACTTTTCCCCTCATTTACTTTAAAACTAGGTAGAGGTGAATCTGATTCGCCTTTATTGTCTACAACGAAAGATGAAGCCTGACTGTCGACTTCTGGTTCACGTTCTTCATACCTCTTGATCATTTTCATGTGAAACAGCTCACTGATGTGCACGAGGTCCAACCAATAGTTGTGATCACTTTTCTTCCCAGTAACAATAAATGGTCCCTTCCAGTGCGTGAGAAGCTTATTTGCACTGGTTGGGAGCAATATGAGTGCCCGGTCACCAACTTTAGGTTGTCGTGCTTTGGAGACCCAGTCGTAATACTTCTGTGTGGTATGGGCTCGGGAAAGGCTCTCTTGCGCCAACTTTAAGGTTTGTTTGAGCCGTTCTCTCAGATCGAACACAACCGTAGGTGCTCTTCGCATCCTCTTTTAGGTCTTTATCTGTCAAAAGCTTCTTAAGAATACCCAGGTACATCGCACATGCCGGCCGTATATCAGTTCAAAAGGTGAGAAGCCCATACTGGCCTGAGGTGCCTCTCGATAGGCAAATAACAGAGGCTCGACGGGGTGGTCCTGAAAATTCGGCTCTTCTTGTCATAGCTTACGTAGCATCTGCTTCAAGGTGCCATTGAACCTTTCGACCAAGCCATTACAAATCGGGTGGTAAAACGTCGAACTTAGGTGTCGAACAGCAAGCAAAGCGTTCACTTCTCCAATGAGCTACGACGTGAAACAGGACGCTTGATCGCAAAGAATCTCTCGTAGGGATCCAATACGAAAAAAACATTTCCAGTAACCCACCTGCCACCGTTGCCGAACCAATTGCGGTCAAGGCCACGTCCGGGTACTGTGGCAAAATCCACCAATGTGAGAATATACTGATTGCCGTTTCATGACACCGGTGTCAAAAGCCCGATGATGTCTACGGCTACGCGTTCAATTGGTGTGTCAATCAAAGGCATCCTTCCAAGAGGCGCTTTGCCGACTTTGCTTTAGGAAAGGTCCTCTGGCACGTGTCACAGGATTTGACGAACCTTCAGACCTCCTCCAGTACACCCGGCCAATAGAATGACTCCGAAACTCGATTTCTCGTCTTCTTGATACCTGGATGAGCAGATATCAGAGATTCATGTGCAAAGTTTAACACCGGGACACGCAAAACCTTTGGTACCGCTGCTTGTTGTAACATTTTACCTGGAGCCGAAGGGTACCAGCAGTACGAAATTTCCTTCTCAAACAGAAATGAGTGGTATATGGCTGCTTTGCCCCAGATGATAGTATCTACTTTCGCCCTACAGTCATACAGCGAACAGTCTTCCTCTTGTTTTTTTGCCGAAAGGACTCCGGCATTACGTCAAAGCTACCAAATTTAGTAGTCGTCATCTTGCGACAAAATTCTCTGTCTGACACACCAACCATCAGTGCTTTACTCGTCACGCCTTCCCCTTTGGCGATCCTGTCAGACTTCGGTGTCTCATCAGCCCCGGGCTTCTTGCTCACTGACTCATTCCAGGTTAGGTCCGAGTCCTTAGCGTCACGGGCAGCCGGTACATTTCCAACAATAACATCGAATAGAAGTGATGTCAAACAATTCACTATCGCTTTTCCGGAAAAATAGGGTGACAGAATTCGTATTTCTGCTTCCGGGGCCTCACCACCGCCAGCCAATAGAATAGTGGTGGTGGTAATGCCTGTCAGTGCATTCTCTAGAAGTATGGAACGGCGCGCGACCAGGGTGTTGCTTCCAGTGTCTCTCAATACCAGAACAGCGTGGCGCAACACCTCTGCCCGTAATACCAGCGAATTTCGGTTAGTTGTGGTGGAGCGTGTTCTGAATGCAGTGGAAACGTATTCATGCCCTTCATCTCTGTGTAAGTCATCTGCAGATTCGGGTGGGTCCGGTTTCTGGTCTGGTGACACTATGTAAGTGGTTGCCTTCTTAGACCCACAAGTGTTTGGACATGCGTTTGCATCATGGGAAAAACCCTCTTCTTTACTTCTCTCCCTCCCTGTCTGGCTTGCCTTTCGACGATCGCTGTTTTTTGACTTCCAGCCTGACATGTCATCGTGTTCATCGACGCACCACCAACGCGCATCACACGAGAGTACCACGCTCAACTTGACAACCCCACAGTATCTGCCAACACTTAAACGCACATACTGAAAAAACAAAACGCACCCAAAAATATGAAAAATAGAAGCGTAACTTGGATGACCACGTTTGCTGTTACAAAACATTTGAGTAATCAATTTAATCATTTAGACATCTATTGCGATAGGGTTTCTATGAGTCTTCTAAAGATATATCATAAATGCTACTCAAAATTGGACTATAGTCTATTATCTGTCATTTCCTGAGGACCACTAAGACTTGGCAAGTGCTTACTTCACATTATTCATTGTCCTTTTTCTTAAATCAGCGCCATAGGTGCACCTGACCGATACTCTAGCAAATGATATTTAGCAGTGAAGACTGGCAGTAGTATAGCCTGCCTAAGCTGTCTTGTTAAAATAACTTCGCCTCCTCCAGGTAGGCCTACTTATTACAACACTAGTAGCGGAGTTGCATTTTAACCTAACAATCTAACGTTGCGCACCTCTGCGAATTGTCATAAAATAGCATTTGGTTAAACCGGATGGAGTACTGAAAATTGGCAATGGCCTGCGAATTTTCCGCTTTGTTCGCTGTCCTCGACTGCAATCATGCTTTGAATTCATACCTACCATTCAAAGCAAGTAAAAAAAACGGCTGGGCGAGATATATCAATCCAGTTTTGCAGAGACGGAGACGTATGTGCAGGAGGGACAGATCGAACGGAGGTGGAAAGCAAACCGGAAACCGGATGGGAATCTGCGCTCCACAGATAAATTGGGCTTCCCGTGGCCACCGGACACCTATTTATATAGCTCGTATTGGACACGTGGAGCCGATAAATCGGAGAAGTTATTGCTTCGTCGGAAGCAATAGCAATACGAAAAATGTGTATCTGTGGGGACGCCAAATCAGGACTGGAACCATCAGAAATAAACGATGAGAAATCTGAGCATTCAGATCAAAGGTTGTTGCAGAGAAACATGCTTTTTCTGCATATCATCTTTCTATAACAAAAACTTTAGTACTGTGCAGCTATGTTTACATGGCCGTATGATATTATTCAGGCAGAGATGTTTTTTTTAGATCTCGATGTTTCTGCATTTATACAATGAAATTAAGAAACAGCTTTGAGGCTGTGTAGCTCCCAGCATTGAACCTCACAGTGGTACAAGAAAGCATTTTGGGGGGGGGGGGGGGGAACTGCCAAAAAATTTGGCTTCCTATTCAACTGCAGTCAGGAGTGGAACCACGTGCACAGCAAATACAACAAAAAAAGCTTCAGCCTTCAAGTTTATCATTCGAATCCCATTTCTTCAACAACGCGATAGAAAAAGTGCACATAATTGCTGCCTCACAGTTGTGTAGTGGGTGCCTCGATTACCCGCAAAAAGGCCGAATAATGGCACAATGGGTACTAACCTTCTTATCCAAATTATCATAATATATGGCAGGGTGGGTACCCTGCAACGTTGCTCTTCTGGATTACTTCAAAATAATTTATAAAATGCTCTAGAAAGGCCACTTCTTCATGTTTCACTGTGATCCGTTCAACCTAGGCAATCATTGTTTTTGTCTGAATAAACAGTGACTGACTGAATGAATGAATCGTGCTGCGCATGCCCCTCGAACCTAGCGTTGACTTTTTTAAAAGACGATAGTCTTTCTTGCAGTCCATCGACACCAAAATTTGGTCTCTCTGTCTTTCTGTCTGTCTGCCTGTTTGTATGTACATTTGTCGGTTTCTCCACGGTAACTATTCCCCTGAAGGCACCAAACGATACCTCAAACGGCCAAACCTATCCCCAGCGCCCACCAATACTGCTCAAGTTTCAGCGTTCATACTTGTGCGATTGTCAATTAAAAAATAATTATTGCACAAATTCGAGGCACCATAACAACACGTCGATGTTTTGTATGTGTGCCTTTTTGAGACTCTCTAACGCAGCGCTTCCAGAATACAGTTCACCAATTTTCTCGCGAAGAACATCAAATAAACGTTTTGTTCACTTTCTCCACACGCAAGACTATCGTCTTTCGACGAAATTTGCAGTGAAAAAATGCAGATACGGGGTCAATTTTCTAGCAACTTTGCTTTTACTTCCTTCCTTCACGCTTTAGATAAAATATTCCCTAATTGTTTGGTTGTTGGTCAAATGGTACAGTGCGCCTTCAACGCAATAACAAAAATGAACATTTGAACATAATTTTCATTCACACTATGCTTCTTTTTTGTGTATGTTTGTGCCTAAGTATGTTATATTAAAACTTAAAAGCAATTCATAGCACGTTTTATAGTCTTCACTACTTCATTCCTCATTCACTTCAGTGAATGAATACCTCAGGACCGAAGCTTGACAAGTGTCCTGCTCCCGAAATGCGATATTCTCTTCAACAGCTACTTGAACGAGGGCAGGACTAACATTTGTTCAAATGCGCAAATCGCCTGCATACTGTGCAAATTTACTCGTCCTCATTAGTGTCTACTGAATTACTACAGTGATTACTACAGTGATTGGTTTCTACAGTGATTGGTTTCTACAGAATTACTACAGTGATTGGTTTCGGTCTCGAGCTGAATGCGTAAACCGTCGTTTTCAGTCTTACGCTCGCAATTACACTCATACAGTCTTGCGTGCTTAGCATCACTTTGCATGCGCTGTCTCAATGCTGTCGAATACAAGTATTCCCATAAACACACAAGCTATTTATTCAGAGTCATTAAATTCTAGCTCCGCTGTATTTGATCCAGCTAGTGGGGACCTAATATTTCAGTAAGGAAGCGTCTCGCACATTGTCGGTCCTCCAAATAACAGCTCGCGTTTTCTTTCTAATGACGTCACGTTTATCTACATTTTTCATGTACGCTGTTTCTTTTCGCCTCACGTAAGTATTTTTTTTCGCGCTTCATAGTATTGGCTTTCATCTTCCCTACAGCTGTTCGCAATCTACCAGTGCCATTTAGATAATTGCCTTTGATAAAAACGATGCAGCGAAAGCAGCGTCATCTAACAAAATTTTTTTTTTACCGTTCGACGCACGCCTGAGGTTATCGGCAGGACGGAAAGAAAACCGTTCATTTGGCGAGCATGCTCAAGGCCGCTTTTTTTTTCTTCTAATAAGATACTTTTTTTTAATCCAACAATGTTTTTTGGCAACAGTACTCGCAGAAAGAGCATTTTATTCTGACAATCCCGGAAGTAAGTCTCATCTCTCATGGTTCCGGTGACTTGCATCAGATAACGGCTTCATTTGTGGGGAGTGTATGTCATTAGTCATAAATGACGTCGTTCTCGTTACATTTTATTGCGTAATCTTGTGCTAGCTGGTGAAAGTGTAAATTTTGTCTTTTCGCACGTGAATACGAACTCTCCGGACATTTTGAGATACCACGTTAATGCTTTTTGTGAGTCAAAGAAAAAAGTGTATGTCTTTGCAGCGTCAGAAATGTTCTCCAATTAGGAAATTATTTGATTAGCCCAAATATTTTCATGCTCCAAGCGAAAAATTTCAACATACGAGAGGTTAGTCGAACTCAGTTGGTATCATAGGATGAACATGCTGCCAGCATTAGTGACAGCGCTCTTTTTGCCCGCAACTTGACATACTAGTTACCATTTTGATAGACCCTAGAACTAAACGAAAAATCTGATACAATAAGATAATCCAAATTGTTAGTGGTTCCTGAAATGAAACTGATAGCAATGCATTACCGATGATATTGCTGTTTTGACGTGATGATAAGTAATTATCTCAGGCATCACTGATATAATCTTACTTAATACATCGTGGCAAACTTGTAAACAGCGGACCGCAGATGTACTTAAGTACAGCATGTAAGTGATGTGGTGTCTGTACATTTTCTTTTTGTCAGGCTAAACAGTGTAGAGAAACGTAACATTTGAAGCAGCTTCATGACGGTTCTGGGAAGTTCCAAGTACTTATTTGAACAACTCACGTCCGAGACGCAGGTAAGTTTCATTAACAACGCAAACTCACTTTTAACCTAAGTGACCAGAAACTAGAAGGCGTCCAAGCCTGGGTGTAAGAACTCAATAATTCTGTTGAAGCATCCGCCAGTAATCAATGGACGGGCGTCAATACTGACCCCCTCGATGTCACGTCTTCAGAAGCCAAACAAAACTAGCCTAAAAAGCGTGGATGCAAACTTACGCACCTTGATTTTTCCTTGCGACTGCGCACACGCACAAAAACTTAAACAGAATAGAACGCGTAACGATAACTCGTTTTTGAACAATGACGTAGATGTTTGTATTTTATAATTTGAGGCTAAAATCCCAACCAGTGTTTGTTCGTTTGCTCCAAAACGCATTTCTTTAGCAAGTGTGAATGTCTCTTGCGTCAGCATGAGCCAGAACAGAGAATTTCGAGAATGCTGCTAATGCTATAATGCTTCGCGGAAAAAAAGATCCTCCCCCAGCTCTTTCACCCCCGCTTCTTATTCGTAAATCGCTAGGATATGTTGCGGGCTCAGTACAATGACAAGCAGTATACAATCTATTTTATAATAAACGTATTGTCCTAGTTTATTATAAAAAAATCGTTACTCTAAGAGAACCAAACGCTTGAATGGCAGAATATTTATCGGGATAAAAGCAAGAAAGTACGTAACACTTGCATTATTACACCACTGTCGTAGCACTGTGCTAGCGCTCATTACATTACAAGCATATCAACGAAATGAAAAAAGCGTCTACAGAAGTGAATTAAGGGCGCTTCCTGTATAAATAGTTTTCTTACCAATATGGCGCCGTTGGGAGCAGCATTGGTTAGAGGAGGATGTGAGAAGGTGGTCGGAAATGTGAAATCTGCGATTTTCTGAGTGAATGCCCGTCCTAACCCGTTACGGCAAATGACACCCTCTGATTGCGGTAGTTTATTTCAATGCATGAACACTCGCCTTTCTTGCTGTCACTTATTTTTCCTTTGAAGGAATTCTTCATTCAGAGAAACTCATGCTGTCATAAAAGGCGCGCGTGAAAACAGTTTCTTTTTTCATATAACGCATTAGGCATAATGGTTCACTCCCTTCAGATGTTTTAGCTTGTGAATACTTCAGTGGCACACCTTCCTTCGTGTCAGAATGGATTGAAATCTGCGCACAGTGGACAGAAAAGGTGAGTTTTCTGGATGACGTCTTCACAAATGAAAATTTTAATGGTGTACGTCTGGGTACCAAGAGAGGAGTGCTGCTGCCTGTTCCCGTTTACACGTGTAATGCTGCAATTTTGAAGCAAAGCTTTAGTTTATGCGAAAAAAAATTGTTTTAATCTCTTACGACACCTGTGACCCTGCTTACATAAAATACAGCAACTAAGCAGATATTTTGTTTTGAAGTTCAACAAAATCAAATAATAAGAAAAGTTTCCATCATTTATGAAACGTGATACGACTGAACGTGTGTGTGACAGATTATATATATATATATATATATATATATATATATATATATATATATATATATATATATATATATATATATGTATTCAGTGAGAAACTTAGTGGGTCCAGTACGTATAAGAAGAGAAGGTGGTACACGTACACCTTGGTTGATTTACGTTTCGGCTGTGGCACGGCTTTCGTTATAGAATATATATATATATATATATATATATATATATATATATATATATATATATATATATATATATATATATATATATATAATGCTACTTCTCTGAGTACTACCTGTATTGATTGTTTCTATTGATGCTGGCTGGCTTGTATGTGCCCCTGTTAAAAATAGGTCGAAGACGAGCTTGTGCTGGTGGTCGATCCATCCTGGCGTCCTTGTGTGCTCTTACATACGGGTTTCAGAACTTGACAATATATATAGTGATTTTAAAGTGTAAAGGAATCTTAAACATTTAACTTACCCGATGAAATGAAAGAATTCTTTGCACGTATTCATGTTATCGAGAGGTTATGCAATGCTACACACCAAAAGATGCTTTAGCACGTGTGCTTTTTGTGACTTTTTTGGTACAATAAACGATAGGAAAGCGTGGGCCACCTTGCTCACTCGTATTGATTGTTAAATTTAGGAATAAGCTGCTGCATACAGATATCATAATGTCACATTGTCGTGACGTGGCTGAAGGAAGGAGACTGGATGGTCAGATCAAACTGTTTAATTGGGTGAACCTGTGCCCGGTAAACAGAAAGTCGTAATGTACATTTCAAGTGAGTGTTTGAATAGTGCAATTATTTTTGGCTGAAGAGTGTTTTTTGTTACGTGTTTCTGGTCATATAACTGAATTCTTGCGGCTTGATTCATCAAGACTTCTTAGGCTTTGATTCTTCAACTGTTAGATAAATAAATTATTCAGTATATACCACGAACAAGATCAAACAAAATATAATATATTGAAATGTGTGCTAAATGGATTGTCAGTGTAACAGAAGAATTTAGAGAGACAAAGACGAACAAACGTACAAATAATCAGGTTTTAAAAAAATGTGCAGCACTTAAAGCACCTCATCAAACAAAAAAAACGAAAAACTGAGAAAGAACATTTATAACGAGGCCACAACATAATTAAACAGCAAAAAGAATCTTGCTGGAACGTGACATATATGTTCTTTTCTTATATTAAAAAATAAAATAAGTCGAGAGCTAAATACTTTTCAAAAATGCAAGTGGGAAAAATTTTCTGCTTTAAAGTTATTAACTTGTTAGATTCTTATTCATAGAGCCTGTATTCTTTTTTCGTCCGAGTCTCTCTGACGTAGAACGCGCACTCAATTAGGTGGTGGTAGTCGTTAGAAGATGAGAAAAGGCACCTAATTTCTGCAACCCAGTCGGGAGCACGGTGCGGTGTACACTCAATTATTTCTGCTAACGTGGCGGTGCCTTGTGAAGACATTGCTTAATCACGTCTGCGACCACTTTCGTTTCTTCTCCAGCAGAACCAAAGTGGTCCTTCTCGCTACTCTTGGTTTTCCGCACGTCTAACGCCTGAAAGCCCTGACCCACTCTGCACCCTTTTATCTCCTCTCGCCCCACTCTCTGTTGGCTAAGCAGCGAAAGAACCATTACCAGGCCTTACTGCACCTGTTAGCAAAGGCTTGTAATGGGCGTACGCCTCTCAAAGTCTTGTCGTTCATTCTAACCATGAGAGTCTGCGCAATGGTAAACCAGCAGAGCCGTGTCCAAATACCGCAAGAGCATTGCGGGCTAAGATGGCGCTAGGACATAGCGACACTAAGGTCCTCGCTGAGCGCCTGATTAATCACCGCCTGGGGTTGTGCATAAATTGCAAAAACTGGAAAAACTTCGCACTAGTGGTGCAAAGTTCGAAAGAACAGCGCAACGGGCCTGCCTTCCTTGTTTCTTTTTATGATACTTATTCTTCCTTTCTTTCTTCTCACTGTACTTCTTGCTATCTATTTATTCCTGTTTTCTTTTCTATCTTACTCTATTTCTTCACCTGTCTTTCTGTCTTCCGCTCTCTCTTTTTCTCTCAATCGTGCTCTTTGGCCTTTACAATTTATTTGTCTACAACTGTCTTTTTCGCTGTATATTTTTCTCTTTCATTTGATGTTACTTCTCTTTCATCCCGTTCTTGTCTCTTTCTATTTTGTTTAGATTTTTTCCCGTTGTCTATCCTATGTGAGTCATTGCATCCCACGCCAGAAAAATCCGCGTAGCGGAAACAACATGTGAAAATTGCGCATGTTCTAGCAGTGAAGCACAACATAAAAACGATGACAAGGAGAGCGGGGGCTGGCCGAACAATTGCTATGCAAAAACTGCGTTGGAACAAGACGAGCTAACTGTGCACCGGCGGCTTCGCACGAAATGATTCATAATTTAAAATAAAAAAGTTACATTTTGCCTCAAGAGCGATGCCATGAATGAGACAGCAACAAATTGGAATGTCACACGAAGCACGACAAGCAGTTCGAAACATGACGTCTGGTCAAGGTACTGTTCATTCATGTTCCGGGTGCACCGGTGAAGCTGGGAACGCAGTCTCATTCGCCGAGAACACATCGACGCCAACCCCTACCAGTCTGCCAGCAGCAAGCAACGATATCTGCCACCAGATTACGAGCTTCTACCCTATTACACCCGAAATACAATGCAATGACAACTACGGTGGTAATGAGGAGAGCGCCTGTGCGACCGCTTGCGCCAGTCATGTCAGGACAATGCAGGGAGCCGCCAATCTTCTGTGGATCATCATTTGAAGAACCTGAAAGATGGCTCGAGGTGGTACAACCGCTTCACCACCTTCAATACCCACACGAGCGAGCACAGGCTATATACCGCACGTCTACTTTACCTTGGAAGATACCGCACGTACGTGCTTCGAGAACCAAGAGCGAAGCATGACAATGTGGCACATTTTTCACAACAGGTTTCTAAGCGCATTCACAAGTGTGATCCGCGAGGAGAGAGCCGATGCTCTGCTCACAACCCGTGTGCAGCTGCCGAGTGATGAAGTGGCGCTCTTCACGGAATAAATGGACAAACTGTTCCACCAGGGAGACCCCGCTATGCCCGAATACGAGAAAATTCGCCTACTCGTGCGAGGAGTCAAGCAGAAACTCTCCGCAAGAGTGATGGGGTACCCACCCAACAGTGTCTATGAATTTGTCTCGAAAGCAACGACTTTTCAGAAGACGCTGAAGATCGCAACCGGCAATACAATTGTTGCTCCATGCCACGTTTGAACGAAATCCAAGGAATCTGCCCAACCACACGTGCCTTCTACGCGCGGTTCCATGAATGTTCCGTCACCACGAACGTAACTTCCGTCTCTCAACATCTGGCACCCAATTCGACGAGCACGCTAATGTGTGGAGTTTGTGGCCTTATTTACAAGTTTTACCAACGTCGTCAAGACGACGCAAGACGCGGTGACAGCTACGACGAAACAGATGAGTTTCTTGCTCCGGCTTGGCAATACAGTCACCCTTACCTACTTTACTAGCGTCACTCTACATGTCCGTGCAGAAGGGTGTTTCTCGTTGCCCGCGTAGCAACTCTATTAAGGTCGCGTCACTTTTCTTCTCTCCCTCGATCAGCTACTTCGGCACCGAACCATCACCCGTAAAACTAAGTAGTGCAGCTTCAAGAGACGAAGCTTCCTTTGCTGTGCTAAGTCAAACTTTCGTAGTGGCCCTCAGATATAGAGGCGTGGCCACTGCTAGAGTTAAAATGGCGCGCGAGGCCGTGCTCCCTCAGACCGCGAACTATGGCGGCACAAGCTCGATCAGTGCCAGAAGCATAGCAACGCGTCCTCTGGTACGGCTCCTTCCACATCGCCGCACTCCCTCCGATAAAAGCGCACGCATTGTAGATTTCGCAGCTCGCATCGAAGTGGGAGGAACTGCAGCAGACGACGCCCAACTAACTACGCTTCTGGCAATGATCGAGTTTGTAGCCCAATAGTTCTTACGGCGCCCGTTGTGGTGCTCAACGGAGTGCGGATACCCGCTCCGCGTGTACTGTTTTTATGCGTTGAAAGTGCAGGGCCTGAATCATTGGTAGACATGTTTACAGTGCTTCACGTCATTAGTGTTGAGCTATGTTCCATACATATACGCATACAGGACATGACGGCGACGGCGGCAGCAAAAACCTGCCGAGGCTGTCCATATGATTGTTATGGTCATGAAATTTGGACGTGTCGTATGCACGAGATAGCTACCTATATTGCTACGTTCACAAGTTTTACTTCAATAATACCATTTTATACCGACTGCTTCACGTGCGGAGGTAGTCGGGCAGAGGATAATACGCACTTCAAATTATACAAAGGACCGCTTTGACAGTGATGTCAATAACATCTTCAAAATATTTTATCATGCTTGAACAGGCTCTGATAAGATATGATTTATCTGCTCTTTATGAACTCATCATATATGTAAGCAAGCTTTGGTGCACAATTTGAGTATCTTGCCAATTTTGTTACATACATGAATACTAGGCTGTTACGCATCACATACAAGCATGTACCAAGTGGTTTTGATATCGAGGCCCGTGAGTGTTAACGGGAGGTCGGTGGTATTATTTATCGTCAGTGTTTTTTTCTGTAGTTGTTTTGCTGTTTAAATAAAGAACAAACAGACCTACAGCCTACAGTACACTTCGGTTGACATCATGTTGGCATTCGCAAATAAAAACTAAACAATACGGCCATATAAGCAAGCAAACCAAAAAATAAAGAATAGACTCAATCTTTGATCGGTGGCTGTGGCCTCCTGTGGGAACCAGCTGTGTAGACGCGATAAGCAGCAGCAGCGTCAAGAAACACTCGCTGTTTCGTTTTTGCGCTAGAGGGTTCTTTCGTTCACGGTGAAGTCGAGGAGCGGGGCGAATGCTTCTGGGTTTTACACCGTTCTCCTCGGCGTGCGCCACGTTGTGGATCCTGGGCGCGTCTCCCAGAACCTCAACAGCATTGTGGTGTCGGGATAGTCTTACTATAAGCTGACACCTACTTTTGTTTCTCAGTTTGTTTTTCTATAGTGTGGTGCGTTTGCGTTTTCCCCCGAAAAAAGGTAACTTTGCAATAATGCAGTTAGCTTTCGTTTCCGTGTTGCTTGCTGGTAGTTCTTGGTTTGTTTAGTTTGTTTTAATGGGTTCTATTTAGGACATCGGCTGAAGAAACACGCAGAGCTGAATAACTGTAGCTAGGAAAAGCTTTTCCATACTCTGTTGGTGGAAGAAACAAAAAATTGGTGCAGTCTGCATGAAGTCACTCAAGGCTGGTTCACAAAATGTTGGTGGGAATCTTGCTAGTTCTGGCTTAACTAGGCTTTTACCCTTTGACATGTACCTCTTCCCCATTTTAATACACTATATTATACTATTAACGGCCGTTTGGGACCACACGTTTCAGCTTCTATTCTCGATCATCTGGGCAGAAGGCTGGAGTTGTGATGGAATGCGTGTCGGTTCAGGGGATTAAAATTTTCTATCTACCACACGCAGCAAACCCCGAGCATAACAGCTCTGTTGAAAAAATTAGCAGACGTGAGAGAAGTGTTAAATGTTACTCAAAGATTAGAAAATATTCAGTTTTCTAAATCCTAAATATTGTACACTTCAAACACATCACATACTAGCAATAATTATAGAGTCAGCGCAATGCATATTGATCAGTTTTACATTGCAAGAAATTACTGATTTCTTGAGAAGAAACTCCTAATGTCTCTAGGAAGTTGAAACTTTACTATATGACGTCATGCAATTGCGCCGCCACAAACGTGATTCATTCTGGGACCCATTGAATGACCAATTTTGCACATTGCAAAAAAAAATATATGAGTTCATGTGTGCCTTGTTAGTATTCAATATACAATAAATAAAAGTTTAAAGTTGTGGCACCATTAACATTTCAGATTGCATTGTGTTACCATAGAATTAGCTTTTTAGTCATGTTGACAATGTTTATTTTGTTATTATCTCTCATAATCGACGCATTTCCTGGCGTCGTTTTGTTCCGTGTTTTCAAATAATAGTTGCAAATAGTTGCTGTTCCATAACCACATATTCATTCAAATATGGGAGTGGCTTTAGCCAACAATCTCTCGTTAAACCAGTTCTGGTTGTGTGGTGAAATGGCAGCTTTAAAATATAAAATATTAGTTCTGATGCTTCACAAGCCGGAACATCTTTATGATTACAATTTGCGCCTTAGGGGGAGAAGCGACTTGTAAACAAAGGTCAGCAAAAAAAAAGAATGTAGCCCACTCAGATTCCCTCAATAAGGGTTTTTAATTTAAGACTCACTCGGACACAGAGTAACCAACATATTCTGAAGCACACTCACTTGGGCTACGACTCGTGAATATTTTCGTCAACTGGATTCACGCGAACTAACACTCGCCAAAACTTTTCTTAAGCGGGCTCTGTTGGACTCACACTCACGAAAATATAAATCAGCCGGATTCACTTGAACTCGCCCAAATTTTTCTCAAGCGAACTCACTCAGACTCAGACTCACGACTCAATCTGAGCGAGCAGACTCGCGAGTGATTTTGCCGAAATAAGCTAGAAACCCGAGTGCAACCTGGCTGCCCTCCCTGCCTTTCCTTCATTTCCCTTTCTCTCTTTCGCAGCAGTTGGTCTCATTGAGACCAACTGCTGCGAGAAAAAAAAGAGAGAAAAAAGCAAAGAAAGGCAGGGAGGTCAACCAGGGTGGTCTTAAGAATATGTTTCATAATATAATTTTAATTTGCCCACTGTTTCCGCCATTTTGAACCCAATATGGGTTAAAAATGGCGGAAATTCAAAAGTGCGCTTCTGAAATCTTTCGTTATTATTTAATTACCAGTATAACTGCATAATTTTGTGATGGCGTGCATCATGTGGTAGTTCTTGTGTGAAAACGCTTATGGTGTGGATTCTACTGCTTAAAATAAACCAATGTTTTACCAGTGCAGGCAAGCTAACGATATAATACCAGCGTGGTGTTCTCACGAACAAGTATGAGCACCTCCAAGCACGGCCTCAATTTCAAATCCTCTATATATTTCTACTTTGCCACGAATATTTGTCATGTTTACAGAGTCAAGCACTTTCATTACCATATTTTCTTTTCTTGTCTACTGAACGGAATATTTACTTAGTAAAAAGAAAAATGAGTCAGCGTGAAATACATTAGGCCACCTCATCACAGATGTCATTCTGTCGTTGATTATTGCAATGCTTTTGCAGCACCAAGTGTACCATCTTCAAAAGGAGGGCGAAATTGACTTCCGAAAAAAAGTCATTTTGCTTCCAACACCCAAACATTTTCTTTGATATCAAGCGTAGTCATTTCAAACGCTTTTTACTGTGCGAAGGAAGCAAGACCAATTTCGTGAAGGGAAGTGAACAACAGCACTACATATTTCGAGAAGCGCGTTTTTTCCGTGGAAGCACAGAACGCATACGCGCCTTTGAGCCCACCAATACCGATATACGTGTTTATTCGTTTGTTTTTCAATATCGATTTTGACCTACAAGTCGTTTCAACGCTGGATTCGTAAGTTCTTGCTGATCGCGGTCCTTTAGAATTGCAGTCTTACTTTCACGGAAGGCAGTTCCGATATTCGCTATGGACGAAACTTCGTAAGACAAGATGACCCGAGTTTCTTGGATATGAGTGACAATTTTATTTAAAAATTGATTGCTGCAGTTTTTTACTTATGTGGTGAAGTCTTCATTGCGGCACTTTTTTGTGTGTGGTTTGAATAAATGGTGTTATTAGGGGAAAAACTTTCAAAGAGACGACATAAGTTAGAATTAACCTATCGGCCATATGAGTGCTAGGGGTGCTATAGACTTTGCGAAATACCGTGGTAGAATACTACCCTAATGGTGAAATTTTGCTTGATGAAATACAGTTTCAAAAAAACTGGTATTCTTGTGTTATCTTTTGCAGAACAGCTATGTTGATTTTCTCACTATAAATTGTGTGCTTTTGTTGTTGTTGTTCCTCGTGATCACGTTTAGTGGCATCTGCCTAACACCATAAAATCAGGTGATTGCGTATAGTATCTCAATTATGTACTCCATGCCTAAAATACGTAGTACTAACAAAACGAGTTTCTTTCTCAAGATATATAGAGAAATTTCAGCGCAAATATTGCGAAATACATAACTAGGAAGTGCGCTCCGAAACTGCACGCGTCTGTGCGGCGATAATGTGTTAAACCAGGAAGACAAACGTTTGATGGCGTTGATAGTGCCCATAAATTTTTGGAATCTTCATGACCATTTCAAAGATATTTGGCCTGTGCATGTACAGTTTAAATATTACGTTGGATGACTTCCCTTAACGACAGCACAACTTGCTGGAGTAGTTTGCGTTCTGTCAGGAATATGATCATTGCAAACTCATATTTTCATAGGTTACTCATTATATTACCAGACAAAAAATACGATCTACTTTTTATACGACACTTTCAGTCAAATAAATAGAGTTATGGGATGGTCTTGGCATAAGTATACAAAGTACGCATTGCACTGCGCACACCTGTGTACATTGCACCGGTATCCAACGTTCCCTGTAGCACTTGGGGGCTATGCTATTATCCGCTCGTTGCTTTTCTGCCACTTCCTAATCCTTTGCGAATGTTGTGGAGTAGGTTGCCGGGGGTAAGCTTTCCAGGTCGACTCTGCCATCAATAAACTTCTCTTTTTTTTTCTTCTCTACGGCTATCGTTATATCTTACCGCGCCCCACGAACCGAGAGCGTGCACTGAGGCACGTGTCACGCAGAATGCGAGCTTCTACCGCATCGTCAGGCCAATTACCAGCGTCGAACCAGTGGCCCGTATTGCTTCTCCTAACAATGCTGACCCCGCCGCGGTGGTCTACTGGCTAAGGTACTCGGCTGCTGACCCGCAGATCGCGGGATCGAATCCCGTCTGCGGCGGCTGCATTTCCGATGGAGGCGGCAATGTTGTAGGCTCGTGTGCTCAGATTTGGGTGCACGTTAAAGAACCCCAGGTGGTCAAAATTTTCGGAGCCCTCCACTACGGCGTCTCTCATAATCATATGTTGGTTTTGGGACGTTAAAACCCACATATCAATCAATCAATCAATCAACAATGCTGGGGTGGTGGAGAACAACTTGGCTCACTGTCAAACGTTCTAGTGAACGCCAGCTTTAGTCAAGCTTCCGGTCACACACACACAAAAAAAAAGTATGATGGAGAAACGAGCAGACCCATGGCAGAATAACGGGTAAACAGAGAAAAAAATTGCTGCGGGTGAACTATGGCATGCTGCGAGTGACAATCAGAATTGAAGTGGACGTGAATTGTCAGAACCATCGGCAAGACGAAAGAAACTGCTTCGGCGATGCGCGAGCAGGCGAAGCAGTTTCCTCAGCGGGGCGAGTGCACGCCAAATTCTCATCGCCAGAGTGGTGATTAGGCGGCAGTCCTCAGCAGCCGGCTCTCGCTGCTGCGATCGATGCCACGTGTGGCCGAATATTTGCATTGCTCTTTGTCGGTTGTCCTATAAATTACCTCTGGAAAAGATTTTTTCTTCACAACATAAAAAAAGAACGTCCACTGAATATTTTCAAATGCAGCAACACTGGTCTCTTCTTTATTAGTCTTGCTTGGGGATGTTTCATTTATAGGAGACTTTTTTTAGCACAAACAAACTTGCTCTAACTGCCATGCTCTTATGAAGAATGGTTTTTCTTTTCCTTTGTAAATGCGTTCGATATCAGACATAGTGAAGTGAACAAGCTGTGAATAATGGAAATTTCCGTTCTCACTTCACTTGCTTGCGTTGTTGTGCTTTCAGACAATTACAGCAATGAGGACTATTACGGTGAACACGTGAGCGTGGGACCGATGTCGCTATCAGCGCCACGATCCAGCCTTTGTTGGAAACATTTTACATGAGCGGCATGTGCGCTGCGTTACACTTTTTCCACCACTTGCAACACGTCATAGATACGCCTGCTCTTTGTCTGCTAGCCAGATTTTTGTTTGCTAAGACGATGCATCCTGCATTTTCACTTATTTCTTTCTCGGCTGTTTTCTTTGACAAACAGTTTGAAACTAAACTGTTTTATACTCATTTTAGTATTCACGCACCAGTTTTTGATCGAGATCAATCTTGAAATGTAGGGTATACGTCAAGGAACTCCTGTTGGTCGAAATTTTCGGAGCCCTCCACTACAGTGTCTTTCGTATATGGTGAGTGATTGATTGATACGTGGGGTTTAACGTCCCAAAACCACGATATGATTATGAGAGAGACGCCGCAGTAAAGGGCTCCAGAAATTTCGACCACCTGGGGTTCTTTAACGTGCACCCACATCTGAGCACACGGGCCTACAACGTTTCTGCCCCCATCGGAAATGCAGCCACCGCAGCGCGGATTCGATCCCGCGACCTGCGGGTTAGCAGCCGAGTACCTTAGCCACTAGACTTTTCGAATATGGCGGTTTTGAAAAGTGAAATGCCCCATATCAATGCAGTATTGAAATGCAGGGCAAGCCAGCTTAGCCAAGAAAAATGCGGCTAGCAAACGACGAATAAGCGTATCCACGACGTCGTGCGCGTGGTCGAAATAGTGGATCGCGGAGCACATGCTGCACACGTGCAATGTTTCCTACGACGGGTATGTTACGCGGCGCTGATAGTGCCGTCAGTCACAACCTCGCATGTTCACCGTAACATTTCTCACCGCTGTACATTCTGCTCTACGCGGTGAATCAACTAATGTAAAAGCGCTTACTGCCCGATACTGTGTGGTCCAATTCTGGGCGGTTTCGCTTACAGGCCTAATTGTGGTCAATTTTCTGGCAATGCGATCGAAAACAAGGTACGGACTTAGAGTTGTCCTGTAGTCGACACAAATCCTTATGCTACCCTCTTGCTTGATTACGGGTACCACTGACGTAACGTATTCTCACGTCACAACCAGTAAAATAATTCCAAGCCGTTCGATTTTAGCGCAGCGCCAAATGCCTTCTTGCAACACAAATAGAACATTCCTGGCTTACCTCGTCTTCTTATTAGGTTGAATAATAAAAGATCGGTGTGATCTTCAGTTATCGCGCCTATCTCGTCTTTGAAAAGGGGTTGGTAGTTTGCTACAATGCATCGAGCTTCGTTTTTACGCTGATATGAGTAGTGTCTGACCTTGAAAGGTTGTTCAGGTTCCAGATTTTCACCGACTTCAAGCGGTCGGCGAGCAGCCACTCCCAGCGCAGTAGAGGTGGTCCCTTGTTGTCGACGACGCAAAGCAGAAGATGCACCAAATGTTTACCGTGTTGCACGTTGACTGAAGTCGTACCAGGGCTTCAGTGTAGGTACGAAGTCTTACGGTAGTAGGCTCCAGACTAGCCGAATAGCTGACGGAACTGGGTCAGCGACATACCAACACGTCATCGATGGTCATCTGTACGGTGACTGGGTCGAGCTTAGGTGTCGACACCCCGTTTACACTAAGGGTTGGAGCTTTCCGCAGCACAGCCATCAGCATCGTCACTTTCTTTTTTTCCTGTTCTTAAAGCAGCTTTTACGACCACTTTGGCAAGCTTTCTGGATATGTCCTTTTTTGTCGCAACTGAAACACGTTGCGTCAAGAAGGGGGCACGCTTTCGTCCTATGCTTTGGTGAACTACCGCGAAAGCTGTTTTTGCTTGTTTTCTCAGATTCAGCCTGCACCTTATGCACATCGCTGACTGCGACGCCCCTGCCGCGTACTTAAGCATCACTTCGTTTGCCGCTTCCGTGGCTAGAGCCCACTCCACCACTTTCTGGAATTTTAGCTTGCTATTTAGCACTCACTAAATGTCTTCTCGCAGCAGTCCACACACGAAGCGGTCCTGGGAGGACTTGTCTAGCACTCTTCCGAACTGACTTGTTTGCGAGAGTTTACGAAGCTCGGTGGCATAATCACATGAAGACTCGCTTTCGCTTTGACAACTTCGGGGCCAACTCTCCAATAACGGACGACTTCGCGGACAGGTGGTCGCTGAAGTTTTTCTTGGGGACTTCAAAATCTTCATAGAAAGCAGTTTTGGAGCTGATAACGACTTCAACAGCCCGTAGGTCTTGAGACTGATGACGCTCAAAAACCCGTGCCCCTTGTTGTTGTCAACGCACTGATGACAATTGAGAGTGACATAAGCCGCTCTTGTTAAGAAGGTCAGTCACTGACCGACTCGTCTAAAGGCTCCAGATGGCCAAGTCCCCTGGTGAAGTGCGTCCCCGCTGCCTCGGCTTCAGTCTTGACGAAAGGCACCGGCTTTGCACACTGCAAAAATACGGTCTTCTTTCCTGAGCGAATTACGAAAACACCCTCCTATCAAATTGACAAACGGTGGCTTCGAATTTTATTCTCATCGCCAGTTATGTTAACGTGGGTTCATGCAAAAAAGTGCAGCCAAGTTTCTGAGGAGTGAGTGACGTTGATTGCCACATGTTAAATGGGGCAATCAACGTCACTCATTCAGGCTGTGTGACCCAATCCCGGTAAGCCACAGGCAGAATACGGTGCGTGTATTTTATCTGTTACGTGTGCCTGCGCATTATCGCGTTGATGATCAACTTTGAAGCTTGGCCGGGCACCACAATTTTTCTACTGTTTTCGAGCGTACTGCCACATGCGCTCCTACAGATGCCGACAATTTGATAACAGTCTCATTTGTAAAAAGTGCAAGAATTCTTTCAGCCATGAATAAAATTCAGGTTCATTGTGGCGAAACTAAACACCGTCCAAATTTTGCACAGGAAAAATGGTTATGTACAACATTAGTATAGAGAGAGAGAGAGAGAGAGAGAGAGAGAAAATAAAATTAGGGAAAGGTAGGAAGGTCAATCAGAAATTGGAGCATCTTGTTTGAAACCATGCACTAAGGGAAGGGAGAATTGCTGGCCAAACTCACTGGCTGTTATAGAGTTGGCGTATGTTAGCGCAAGACAGTCAAGTGCGCAGGAAACGATAGACGCCTCACCTGCTAAATGACGTTGAGAAGCATCCAGTGGACGTCGATGTGCAGGGGCTCTTACCATGGCAAACATAGAATGGGCGCTATTGACAACTTTAACCGTAACATGCAAAAAAAAGAATTGAATCGAGCAAAGTAAAGCCACGTTTGTCCTTCTAGTCAGTCTCACTCACATGCCATGCACCACTGACGTACAGAGGGCTTCGTGGGGCGCAAGTTCACTTGGGTGGCAAAAAAATCAAATATTCGCATCGAGAGGTTCAGGTGCTCGATTATGAGCGCAGTCATCGGGAACGTCCGTAACAGCGTTCCCGTATTTCTCTTCTCCAAGCTCAACAGGTTTAGAGAATCGCGAGAGCCTTTTCAAAGGCGAAGCAGAGACATTTACGAAGTCACCTAAAAAGAAAAGCAGAGCGAGTAAATAATAAGTGAAATCCAAGCGAAATCCAGGACGGGAGCGAGACAGAGTGAGAAAAGGAGGATGAAGATGTACGACGGACGTGTAGACTGAAATAGAGAAAAGTGGAAAAGACAAATAACCAACAGTTCATCCGGCAACAGAGGGAGGCGACGACCCCCAGTAGAAAGGTCCTGCGCTTTCGCCGTCAATTTCATCGTGTTTCAGGAGACGGAGGCAATGCTACTCCTCCTGCTCACAGTGACATGGGAGTTGTTCTCGGCTCCAATCCTCTCCCCTGAGCGAAGCACCACTCTAACAGAGCGCACAAATGGCCCCCTCCGCGAAGAAGACGATGTATGTCCTGAGCTCGTCCCAGCGACAGGCGGCGGTCCCGGAAAATTCGATTTCCTTCTACGCATGGTCGCGACGATGGCCTGTGTCTGCCGTAGCTCTGATGTCATGATTTAGGTCCGTTCTATCTGTGTTCCCACATAATGTTTCGTTTTCCTTTTGCTTTGCTGAATGAAGAAGGCGCATTGCCTCTGTCTTAGCGCGTTGTAAATTTATTTATGTGTTTATAGTTTACGAAGGCGACAGTTAAATGTTGATGGAAGAGAGATCATATAGCTGTGCGGGAGAACCACTGATCTCGGAGGCTTGTATCAATAACCCTTGATGACTACTTGGCTCTTGGTAACCTTCAGTGGCACTCATTATAAGAACTTGCTTTTTGTGCCTTTTTACGATGACAAGGACTGTAGCGCTCTTTCTTTACTTGCAATATATATATATATATATATATATATATATATATATATATATATATATATATATATATATATATATATATATATATATATATATATATATATATATATATATATATATATATATATTGAGGGCACCCGGCATAACCATTAAGTGGAACCATATTCCACTATGTGGAACCATGTTTTTATAGAATTACCTTCGGTGCATTTGCTTCGCTGAAGCGAAATATGTATCGATATAATACCAGGCTGCTGTTCTGCAGTAGAGAGCAAGAAAAGGAAATCTCTCGAGAATAGAGAA
The DNA here is from genome assembly GCF_043290135.1 of Rhipicephalus microplus. Taxonomy (NCBI): domain Eukaryota; kingdom Metazoa; phylum Arthropoda; class Arachnida; order Ixodida; family Ixodidae; genus Rhipicephalus; species Rhipicephalus microplus. The sequence goes on from NC_134703.1 coordinate 52,842,238, forward strand.
AAGGAAGGCCAGGTAAAGATCGTTTGAACTATTTTGGGAAAAGGGTGATGTTCGTTGGAAAGAAAGTGTTGACAGCTTCGTTATTTTAATATTTTTGTGGCATAATTGAACTTTGTTATAGCATTAAAGCATTGCAAGGTTAGAGCGAACTTGGCGGATTTTGTAATTCTATCTTATTGTGCATCTTACCCGGGAAGTCAAAGAACTAGAGAGCAACCGGCCACTCTATAGTCGATTATGCCAGACATTCGTTATTGAATGGTGTACTTGATATAAACTTAAACTATTTCACGTATGTTGCAATTGGCGCGCAAAGTATAGATTTGTCTGAAAAAAAGGTAATTCATAATGCCTTCTTTTCAGTCTGTTCAAACCACTGAAGTCTTTGTTGATTTACATGAACATAAACATATTACGCATTAAACTGTGACATACACCAAAATTCAAAGTTATGCCGTAAGCCTAAGGTAGACATTCAAATTGCATATGTTTCTCACACCCATTTGCTTCAGCTTCAAGATAACCTTGTGTGTTTTCCATGCCTGGTTTTCGGAATGACATGAAGGAAAAGAGTTGCCATGTTTCAATAAGCCATTTACTTATAGAGCCTTGGAAAAAAAGGAAACAAACGGCCTTCGCTGAACTTCTTTTGGGAACAACAAAAACAGCGAATGCATTCCCTCCTTCCCACGCACTCCTCGATGTCATATTTATCAGCGGCTTCTATGTGAGCCTGGCATTGGGCTACCCTACGCATAGCGTGAGTCTTTTCAAAAGAGCCGACATCCGAGAAAACAAAGAGCCTGTCGCAAACGCCACTAACCGTTTCATCATGATGTGAATTGAAGCTCGCACGCGTATCACCCGTTTTCAATTAGCAACTAAGCGCGCGCTGCGCCATTTCAGCAACCCTGCGCACCACCTTTCGCCTGGTTTCACCTCGGTACGCCGGCCAAGCTGGCAGCCCCATGAGTGTATGTTTATTCGCAAACCTTGATCTCAGTAGCCCATAGTGTGCATTTCTCACCGTACAGCTTTTAATTTTCCTTTTAAGGCTGGTGCACACCGGCGACTAGCAGTGGTCGCGTGACCATTTGCGACTGGTCGCAAACAGTCGCGAACGGTCGCAAACGGTCGCAAAGGGACTGATTTGCCTAGTCGCTTCTTGACGGATTTTCCAGTCGCGCGACTGTGGTCGCAAAGCTGCTAGAACCAATCAGCGATGCTCAATTTTTGTTGTTTGTTTTTTCATTGCGCTGGCGAGAACGGATAAAAACAAGAAACGCGGCGCGCTCGGTTTGCTCCGCTCACTGAGCTGGCAGCGATCAGCTGATCGGCGCCGGTCTCCAGAGTTCTCGCTGATAACGAGATCCGGACGTGACTCTCCGGTTTTGCGACTTCCGGTCACTCGCATGCAGCCTCTGTCGGTGTGAACGTCAGTTGCTTTTTGGTCGCCAGTCGCAAATGGTCGCGCGACCGCTGCTAGTCGCCGGTGTGCACCAGCCTTTAGAGAATTGTCGGAGCACACAGTATACAAAGCCATCTTATTGATTCATTGGGTGTCATTTCGGCGCCTGTGCCAGAGGTAGCTTTATATACCCGTGACATTGCCCCACACTTCCCGCATTCCCTGTAACAATATAATAAAATATGGGATTCATCTGCAAAACACACGATACGATTGTGATGGACACCATGATAAAAGTCTCAGAAAATTTCGAATGTCTGGTGGTCTTTATGATGCGCTGAAATCGAACCGCGTGGTCTGACTTGTCTATTTTCAAGCACGGGTCATGAGGAAGCTGCTCTTGCAACTTTCGACATGAACGTCCGGCGTTCTTACTGCGAACTGTTGTCAGCATGCTTTACTTAGGAATAAGAATGTGGTGCAAATAAAAGATTAATTCGCCTTAGCCAGCAAGGGTAAATATAATAATATATAGAGATGTAAAAACAAGTGTAAGGCTCGTGTTTAGTATAAAACTGTACTCGACAATGGTGATCCTTAATTAGGCTCATGTCCAATAACAAACAACCTCTGACATTTATACAACCCAATCTCACGAGATAAACATCCCTCATCCCTTAAGTCTGGCGGTGGTCACTGACACAGAGCTCTCTTATAACCCTATGAAAATTTTTCCCTAAACTTTTTCGATACGGCCTCATTCAGTGTGAGGGCCAAGGGACGGCTTTCAGCTCTTGCATAGCAGAGTACCGAGTACTCTAAGTCGTTAACCACTTTTCCTAAACCCACATGCCTATTGGGGATAAAACTAGCGGTAAGCTAAGTGCGAGACAAATAATATAGGTCAATCAGATTATTTTGGGGGTGAACTGATGACATACGAAGCGACTAGAAAGTGCTAATGAGTAACGCCGTGCGAGATTCGTTGAGCCATGTCGCGCCATTTTTATAACGGTATGGTTTTTGAACGTCAAATAAAAACTTGCGTAAAACTGAGTCAGTGAATGAGCCCGAAATTCTGGCTCCAACTGAAAGCCGTACGAGTTACAAGTCTACAGACGAGACGTACAAAAAAAAAAAAAAAAGCGGCGCCCCAAAGCAGTCCGAGAAATCCGAGCGCCTTGGCTTTCTGCTTCGTTCCATGACAATAAAGCATAGGCGAGGAAAGTAGCAAAAATGTTCCGGACTGGCAGCAGCTTATCGCATCTTCTCAGCCCGCCGTTCCAGAGGACTGCGATGGCCAAGGAGAGCCACGTTTTCTTCCGTTTCTTTTTTGTGAACGTGGACGCATGAAGGATTGATGAGGCAGTGCCGTCAAAAGAAAATCGCTGTCCACTTTCAGCTGTACGTGCTAAATTTTCATTTTTTTGCGTCTACTTCTATAGATACGAAGGTGTTTTTTTCCCGCCCGCCTGCCGCGCGGGAAAAAAAGGCCTGCCTCTAGAGAGAACAAGATTATTCAATTTTCACAGCTCTCAAGCACGGCGCTCGACAACCTTCCATCACCATTTTTTTTTTCAGGTTTAGTGACATAGTAACTTCGCCTTTCAAAGCAGTCAAGCGCTGAATAATTTTAACGCACACAAGCTTGAAGCACTAACAAGATAATTTTATGCAGAGTAGCAAGCTTGACAGTTGTTTCTTGTTTATGTACTCCTGCTTTTTTTAATTGTTTCATTTATTTCCTCTTTGAGTTCTGAATATTCCTAAGGGTCTCAATATTCAACGTGTAAGTGGAGCGTTGATAAATACACTGTGACAGCGCCACCAGAGCACACATCAGCAGTGACAACGTGTAATCAAACCGAAAGCATGTGTACGGCGTTAGTTCGAAATGAGCGGAACAGTTTACAGGCTAAAGCAAGAAAAAAATGGGTGATACATAGTGGCGTAATGTTTTCGCTAAAACCTTAGAAAAGTTGAACATAATTAGGAATTAAACGCGCTATATGGTCCAAAAAAGTTTAACGAGAAAGAATAAATGGGCATAATAATTGTTCTGATATGAAACATTTGCTATATTATATAAGAATGTTATAGATAAGGGTAACTTATGATTCGTAAATATTCTGTCTTGAAGAAATGAACCATCCCACTGATGGGCATTGAGTAAGAATTTTTATAGAAGACGATTCTGTATGTACCATTAAGTTCAGGAGCCCTCCACTACGGCGTCTCTCATAATCATATGGTGGTTTTGAGACGTTAAACCCCACATATCAATCAATGAATCATTAAGTTCAGAGCAATGAACAAAAGTGAATCAATAGCAAGATGGTCGTTCCTTATCGCCGGCTTTGGTGAAAAGCATCGTCGACAACGTCACTCCTTCGAGGTGATATGTGCGTATCTGATTTGCTGAATTTGACAGTCCTGAGTAATCTTTTTTCATTGTTTCAATTTTGTCCTCCTAATTAAGCGACAGTTTCCCTGTTTTGACCAATTTCGCTTCCTATTTTGAACTCTGTTCCACCGATTAGTAGGGTATCAAACCAGATGAGGCCCCGCCGCGGTGGTCTAGTGGCTAAGGTACTCGGCTGCTGACCCGCAGGTCGCGGGTTCGATTCCCGGCTGCGGCGGCTGCATTTCCGATGGAGGCGGAAATGTTGTAGGCCCGTGTACTCAGATTTGGGTGCACGTTAAAGAACCCCAGGTGGTCAAAATTTCCGGAGCCCTCCACTACGGCGTCTCTCATAATCAAATGGTGGTTTTGGGACGTTAAACCCCACAAATCAATCAATCAACCAGATGAGCGCCAAGTTCAGCATAGCTTTGTTTATTTTGTTTGTTTCCTGCATCCCTGCTCAGATGTTGTTGTTTTTTTGCAGTGTCACATCGCACACGTGCATAAATCTATAAGAATGGTATGTTTTCTTTAAACCTAAATTACTTGTTGAGGGTCAACTGATAAATTTAGAGTCGTGAGGGTTGACTGACTATATCTGAAGTTATTTCTGAATTGATATAGGCATGAGCTACGTTTTCGAATATTATGTGTAGATTTACATATCGTATAGCGAGCATTGTACATACATGTAAGGTCATCTCGCCTATCCGTGAGCGCACATAGTTGATGGCTTCTCAAATTATGTACTATGTGAATTCCGTATCCCTTCCACACCATGCACCATCGGACGACATTGCTGATCCCTGCTTGGAAGACGCCTGTTTTTTTTTATGACTTGTCGGGGCAAAAGCAATCATTGCTGTCTGACGGCGCAGCTCGTTTCGACGGTATGGAACGGCAAGACAGAGTGCTGCTGTGGGCTTGACACGGCGACACAGCTACGGCAGCTCTGACGTCAACGAGGCGTAGGGCGGTATGCAGTGATGAAAAAGAAGTACTTCGCTCACAAAAGTGCCTTTGATCCCTCGGGCTTTGACAAAGGAGAGCATTCAATTGAGTGAAAAGGAAGTAAAATGAAAGGGTGTAATAAAAAAGAAATGATAGCAACGATATGCACAAAAACAGCCGTCCGTAGACTGCGATCTGCGGAGGAAGGGAAGGTGGTGTTCGGCTACTCGTTGTCATTGTATGTTCATGAATGCCTGCGTGAGTTTCCTATATATACGCGTGCGTGCGTAAGTGCAAGGTTTAAATACATTGTGAAAAAAAAGGCGTCTTACTCACGTGAAGAGAAAGTAAGCCTATAATAAAACAAACATTCCTCAGTCTTCTTTAAAGCGACGACTTTTATATACGGTGTACGGCAGAATACGCGGCACTCTGCCGAAAATTCACTGGCATCCAACAATTTATCATCGTTGACGCATAAGCCTACAGGTATTCATTAAACTGAGGTATAGCGCCAAACAAGGGGACTTGTATGTTCTGACAAACGCCAGAAAATACAAGGATCGAGCGCAAACAAAATCGAAGGCAAACCGGAAATAAGTGCCCTAACATTACGACAAGAAATTCCAGAGCCTTCCTCCTCTGTTCTGGCGTGTGTGCAGTATTTTTCTGCCTCTTCCTTATGCCCTGAAGAAATTTTCTTGTCCAATAGGTGTCTTGTTTATAATAAATTCAGCATTCTCTTGTGTTATCTACGAGTATTCAATGACAGAGATAGAAAAAAAAGACAAAACAAAGAAAAAGAGGTCAAGTCTGTTGCACTAAGTTTGTTACCTCACCAGAGAGGAAGAGTGGGTGAACAGATTGATTATGTTTTACAGTGCCTCACACAAGTTTCCAAGCACAAGCGTTAAATTACATTATAACCGCCATTCAAAAGAAGAACCTTCTCCAAGAGAAGTTTCATGTTCACTTTGGTCGAATTAAATAAAAGAAACGAATGCATAACAGCCATACAAAGTATGTCAAACTTGGAATTATTATATAAATAAGTACACAACAGCCAGATTAAACATTTCCACATGGGTGTAAACAGTGACTTGGAAAAATAAAACGTGGATTGAAAAATGCAAAATGGGCAAATGCTAAAGTGCAGAAACAAATTTTGTTTATACAAGCTATGGTATAACTGTCAGTACAACTGTCAGTATAACTGTCAGTAACTTAGTATAAAAACATTTGTTTATACAACATGATAAGGAGTAAAAAGTGCAGCTACGCTGCCTTCAGCGTGTGTTCCTTGATGCGCGAAGAGTGTTTCTTATGCACGGGTGGGTCTCAGGAACACTCACACAAACGTAAAAGAGGAATCAACGACCGTGTGTGCTGGGCGTGGTGCTGGGGCAAATGGAACGAAAGTAAGCAGTGCGGAAAATCTGCGAGCCGAAGCTACGTCAGCACATCCGATTTTCGCAACCCTTTTGCCGCCAAATGCAGGGCTGGCGATAGTTCCCCGGAAGATCGTGGGGTTTGTGCAGTGATCCGAACACGACGCAGCTGCCTCGACCGCTCCTTCGTGCCTGGCGGGATACGATTGCCTCCAGCAGCATAATTTAAAATATACCACAATAAAAAAGAGATAAAATTATGACGTCCCAAATTTCTGGAACTAAGCTAAGCCGGTGAGCCTGCTCGCGGATACCGAAATTTACTGGAGATAAAGAGTAATGGCCACGTAGTGTAGGCCCTAGTGGCTTATTTTTCAAAGACAAGTCTCTTGCTTTTGGTGACTCTATTTCTCGTACTTCTGTAAGGTACGTCGTCACGCTTGGCAAGTATCAGTGGTTCCACCATTAGCACACGAGTTGCTATTTGCCACTACGTCACTGCAGTGGCTTGATGTGGCTTATGTATAGTGCATAAGCCACTTGACGACGCAAATTCTGATACATCTCGACATAAACTCGGGCTGAATCTTAGTCAAGGGCATCTTTTGCACCTCTAAGCCGAATGATACTGATAATATAGGCATATTTGTGTCCCCACTTTCATCAGCTCTCGACCACATATTGTATGGCGAAACCTGCACGAGCATCTACAAGTTTTCGAGGTATCAAAATTTTCAGTTTATGATACTCTTTACGCGTACCTCATTAGTGGACGAGTAAAGTTGGCGACGATAAAGCTAGCGTTTCACCCCCGTCTGCTCTTTCATCCACCAACCAAGTGCTACTCACACACGAGTTCATATCCTTGAAACTACAAGGAATCTTCACCGAGCGCGAATATGCGCCGTTCTAAAGAAGCAACAAATATATATAGCAGAGCTTCAAGCATAAATTTTCTCGCATTCATCACTGCTCCTCTTTTTCATACTGCTCTAGTTGCAAGGAACAATAATCTATATCTTATCTTGCGGTGCATTCCATATGCAACAAACGTTGCAAGCACAAAAAGTGTACTCCATGGCTCGACATGCATAACTAATCAATGCTAAAACTGCAAAATTCAAACCCACTTTGTCCATGACTATTGATTATGGCAGAGTTAGCTGCATAATTTTATGATTACTTCGAATACTTCTTTTGTTCTGAAAACTAGACAAATGTCATTACCTAATTGGGCTGCGATGTGGCTTGATGGAAAATTTTGTGCATCATATATGCAGATTCATATACCATACTTGGAACCCTTATCACGTAGATAATTTTTGTCCTAACAGACGACAACAAGCAACTTGGTAACGAGAGGATGGAAGTGCAGGAGTTGGTTGGTTAAGCAGGCAGCAAATATGCTCTGCGTTTGAGTTGAAAGCCCTTGGGACCAGGAATTAAATATTTAATAATGAAATTACACTTCGAACAGGCTATGAACAGCAGAATAATAGTGCGCAATTGGACCACTTAGCAAGTCTGATTATATTTTTTGGATAAAATTCAACTGGTGTTTTTTTTTGTTTGAACAACTGGCAGGTTTGGAGGCCCTGAACCATTACTGAACTTTGAAGACGAATTTATTATCACTGTACCAGCTTGTTCCAAATGAGCTGTTAGCGACGATAAGACCTCATTTCTTTGCTATCATGGTTCATGTGAAGGTGTCAATTGCTGAACTGTTTCCATTTTATACCCAAGAACTCGAATTTATTATCACTGTACCAGCTTGTTCCAAATGAGCTGTTAGCGACGATAAGACCTGATTTCTTTGCTATCATGGTTCATGTGGAGGTGTCAATTGCTGAACTGTTTCCATTTTATACCCAAACTTATGTTGCAAGATTTTGTGTATTATTCCGTATAGCATATAAGCTTCGTTTTGAGATAACTTGTTCAAAACAGAATTTCTCACTTTATGAAGTTGCGCATCACTGTGCGTGTTTATTGATACATGAATGGTACGACGGCTTGTTCATAAAACTATGCGTTTCTACCAAATCAAAATGGTAAGGAAAAGATGCCGGTAAGTACCACAAGTAGGAGATTTATTTGCCAATAATTAGTGTCCCGGTTGTACTTGAAAGCATCTAAGCCATACACTACTGATGCGGCATGACTGCACACCTATATGTTATGACAACATAAGGTGACTATCATGATGGTGTAATCAGAAAAAAAAATGCTACGATACAAGAGGGCTGAACGAACGAACGAATGAAGAAACATATTTGCTATTTCTTAGGTAACAGCTATATGCTGTGTGCCGTAATAGAACGTGACATTAAGTCACGTTGCTGCTGTTAAAGATACATATGAAAATATGCTTTGCGTAATGAAGTGGAAAAATTGGAAATGAAATTGAAAAAAAAATACATCAATACGGCTAAAGAACAGTGAACTCTTGTTCAAATGGCTTGACTGCAGTTACCAAGCAACTCATGTTAAACTCACTTCAGGAGACAGCCATCTTTGCACTCTGCTGCCGAAATCACCTGTTGCAAGAAAATAGGCGGTATCTTATGCATACTTTTCGGACACGTTACCGATAGCAGCGTTTTCCTTCACATAAAAAGTGAAAGAGTACCAATCTATGTGGTACTTCATGCGCATGTGGGCGTGTATACATGGTAAAGCGCCCTCACTTACATCATTCTGATCTTGGTGCTTTTGCCATTAGGCCACACTTGTTATCAACTATGAAAGGTCACTTCGTAAATATTGTGGCCCGTGTACAAAGAACAACATGAAGTTGTTCTTGAAAAAAAGTTTAAACAACATGAAAAAACGTTTAAAAAGCAGCAGAGCAGGACAACGTTCAATAAAGGTTTTTTGCAACAAGAATCACTACACAAACCTCTGAGGCTTTATAAATTACAGCAACCATCGAGTCAGAGATAGTTTCATAACAAAACAGAGATTATGTGTTTATAAATCTTGTTCAAACAGGATAAAAAGACGAAAATGAAATGAAATTGTGCTTGTTACAGCGTTCCATTCAGTAGGCAATTTGAGGGCTTTCTATAGGGGAGATATGGACTGGGTGAGAGTAACATTAAAAACTTAGCTTTTTTTCATTCAGATTCAGCAAACTTATGACGATGTCAGTGAATTATATACGTGCTATTAAACTGGCTACATGTGTCACTCAGTATGAAAAGTAATAATTGATAAATGTATCAAAACACCATAACGGCATTGTCAAACAAAATGCCGATGAAGAACCTCAATGGTTAAACGTGAAATATCCTCAAAACTGTCATCAACTCAACGATCACGAGAACCTACCTTAAGGAGACGTTAGCCACACACCCTATCAATATACATAATGGAATTTCTTAATCAAACTCTAACTTTTTGAAAGTGCAAGACGTACTTGTTTAGAAAAAACTGGTGAATGATTTAGAGTACTTCGTACTCTACTATGGAAGAGCACAGAGCCGTCCCTGAGGCCTATGCCTAAATTTGGCTCTGTATCGTTCCAACTTTAGTATATGCACTTTATAGGTATAACACGAGCCCGCTCTGAGGGCGTTGTTGCGGTTTCTGCAAGCAACAGGACTAATCTACAAATAGTGCCCGGTCGTAGTTATTGTTGCTGTGAAGTACTATAACACCGCTCCAGTCATTGTTCTTTTTTTACTACTGCAACACACGGTTCTATTTTTGTCTTTTACAACCCTTGTCCACTTTGGAGGTACAGGGTAAAACGGATTTTTCTTTTAGGTAACCTCCCCGTCTTTCCTATATCTTTCTAACTGTCTGGCTTCCTCTCCTCTTGCCAACATTGTAGTCCCCTTCACTACATCTTTTACGAAGGGGCTGCGGTTCGGTTCCGAAGCCATTATTTTAATGGCCCTCTGTATCAAAAGTGGTTCTCCTTTTTGTGAAATTCGGTGGTCAGTCTAACGACCCACGACACTCCGATTCCCGGAGGTTGGACAGCATTAAAAAATAGGCGCATCGATGTGTCGTCTACATAGCGGGCGTGTTTATTTTAGCTCATGTGATAACAATAAAGGCTGCGTGCAATTAAACTACCACTATTACAAAATATTCACACTATCCTGAACTTCATTGATTTACCTCGTGTATTTGCCCTTCGCGATCAGTTTCTAAATCTTCATTTGATGTGAAATTTTTTTCGGGCAAACAAGATTAACTAAGATGAGCTATCTTACTTTGTCAAGTCGCTAACTTTATGTGTAGCTGTATGTTACGCGCACCTGCGTTTTTGGACTCTTTCTTGACGCCCACATGTATGATGGTAGGAATTCGTGCAAGTTGTGACCATTGTAGGCGTACCTTAGTTGCATAGAGAAGGTTGTTCCGAAATTTAGCATTGTTTTGCAGGATGTTGACAGGTTAGCATAATATTACGACTGCATATTGCAGAAAGGACGACTTGAACATTTTTCACGTAAATGTCCCCGCTAACTTAATTTCCGACGTCACTGCGAGCGTGCTTTTCAACGTCTACTGAAACTTCGCAAGACAACACCAACATTCACCTGATCGTGAGTGATACGCTCACAGCGATCTTAGAATTTTTGTACTGCTATTGTTCTAAGTTGTAATAATTCCTGAGCTATCACATTCAAAAATCAGCGCCTCCGAAACAACCTTTTTTTTTTCTGGGCATACGCAAAGGTTTCCATCATGGACATGTTTTAATAACTCGATGACAGATCCAGCATATGTAAGCTGCGTTGTGAAAGAAGAAAGCTCGGCAAGTACGTTGATTGGGCATGACGGTGCGGCAATTTCATAGTCTCTATACGTTTAGTTGGCGCCTTAATATCGGATCGTTTTCATGCACTGTATTATCTTGTGGCCTCGACAATAAGTGGCATAGAAGTTTATCTAAGCGCGGATGTCAATCTCTCTAGAAGATAATGCACCAATGCTCGCTTGAGCGATGTATACGCATTTACCAGACGACATCACGTACAATATGCTACAGAATCTTGGACCAACAGGCATAACCATTCTCTCAGATGTTTGATTGATTGCTATATGGGGTTTAACGTCCCAAAACCACTATATGATTATGAGAGACGCCGTAGCGGAGGGCTCCGGAAATTTAGACCACCTGGGGTTCTTTAACGTGCACCCAAATCTGAGCACACGGGCCTACAACATTTCCGCCTCCATCGAAAATACAGCCGCCGCAGCCGGGATTTGAACCCGCGCCCTGCGGGTCAGCAGCCGAGTACCTTAGCCACTAGACCACCGCGGCGGGGCACTCTCTCAGATGTTTACAATAGTCTATAGACACAAGAAATTGTACCCGAGTCTTTGAAGTTTGCTCGCATCATTCCAATCTTAAAACCGGCTAAGACGCCCTTAAGCCTTTAAGCCTTCCGCCCAATTAGTCTGAGAAGTTTTTTATAAGATAATGAAAAAATAATTTATGCACGACTTCAGTGGTGGCGCAACGGAACTGGTGTATTCTTCAAATACTTAACAGACTTTAGGAAGCAGAGATGCACAATGGATGCAGTACTGGACATAGTAACGTATGTAAAGCATGAACGCGCTTGTGGTACTTGGACGGTCGCAGGGCTCTTAGACATGAAAGGGCATTTGACACAGTCATTCACACTCATGTTCTGCTAAGTATGTTAGAACTCTCACTGTCCGGCAGGTCTTTGCGGTGGATCTCTAAATCTTTATCAGGTTGCACAATATTCATTGAGACGACCGAAGGAAAGAGTACGGAACACGACGTCAGACATGGAGTGCCACAAGGAAGCGTACTCAGCCCTTTTCTTTTCAATTGTGCTATGGCTGATTTAGCAAAAAGACTGCCTTTTAGGTTGAAACATTCTTTATACGCAGATGAGGAGGAGGAGGAATAAATGAGGAAGGACAGGGAGGTTAGCCATATACGCAGATGATGTGTGCACTTGGGCACATGGCACGGCCGTTTGGTTAATTCACATTGCATTGCAAGATGGCATACATATTATCACCCACTTTTTCAAAAGAAAGAGGAATGGTTCTATCACACACAAAGACAGCGGTATTGCCCTTCATCCGTAAGAAGTTAAAAAGCTTCAATCTCAGTTCAGAAGGAGAACTTGTAATGACCGTGACACAGCATCGGTTTTTTGGAGTAATACTTGATAGATATTTATCATGGGCACCCCATATAAATAAACTTGAAAACTAGGTGAATATGCTAGTTAATATACTCCGCAGAATCGCTGCGACATCAAGGGGCGGATCGGTATCATCCATGCTCGCTGTTCACAATGCCTTAATACGACAAAAATGCATATTTTGCAGCAGTCTTACATGGCCCTTCCCGCACTTCAGAGGAGCGACTTCGAAGACTATTAACTAGAGGACTGCGCATCTGCCTAGGTGTTCCACGAGCGACTTCCAGCAGCCTTTACATAGCAGAGACTTGACAACCACCCTTTTCAGTCATGAAAATAATGTAAACATGCCGCCATTTTTTTTCGCTTACCGACGCAACACAAAGACCACCAATTGGCACTGGAGATTTTACGAAGAGAAAAAGCAATGCTCATAAAAACATACAGATTCATCTACATAATTACCAAGAAATTAATTTCGAAGCTCTGAAGTTGACTATCCTCCATGGCTGCTTACAATACCAAGCACTGAATCGTCAGTAGATGGCATCATCAGAAAGTGAGACACGCTCATCCAAGCTGCTTAACTACTAGGGCTTTATCAGATACACATATGGTATCCAGGGTAGATACACGTTTACACAGATGGCACAAGTATTATACAACGTCTTCAACATCAACATTTATTATACCGCAGCTCAATATTCAGGAATCGTTTTCGCTATTTTGTATGCTATAAGGTTTATGAACTCGGCAGCAGACGCAAGAAAATGGGTACTTTTTAGCGATTCACAGGCCGCATTAACATTACTCTCTGATCAAAACACGACAATAATTAATGATAGTATAACACACGAAACGATGAAAGAGCTTACCAAAACAAGCAAGGTAGAACATGAGATCAAATTCTAGTGGATACGTGGCCATTGCAACTCTTCTAGAAACACAGCTGCCGATGAAGCGGCACGAGAAGCACATCGTGCAGATGTTACTGTTTCCTTACCGATTTCGAAATATGAATTGCGTAGTATTACAAAAGCCACAACTGCCAGAATGATCAAAACTGCTTAATTTGACCAAAGTACAAAGAGCTGAGATTGATATCACATAGATTCATTCATTGAATTCGAAATTACGCTGGCATTAGATAGAAATATGGAAATTCTTATTCACTGGTTGAGGCTAGGCACCACATACACAAAACATTTTTGCAAAAAATAGGCAGAGATGAAACTCCCGGATACGTATGTGGATTAATAGATGAAGTATGTCAACTTCTCATAGATGTGCACATCTTGACACACCGAGACACCGTCTGAAATCGGAACTGTTGGCACCAGACCGCCGACCATTTAGTATCAAGAAGCTTCTGGGCTCGTGGCCAACTGGAGTTTTACATACGCACGCTTCAAAAGCGTTAAAGCGTTTTTTTTTTTACAAGACAGCGGTATCGCTGACAGGTACTAAGAAATAACGAACTTTCATTTGTATACGGTACTTATTATACGCAGTATCATATGACACCCATCATATCTATGTGCTGAAGTGAATGGCGTGTCGACTGTTATGTATACGCACCAGCAAATACTTTTACCCAAGGAGCAGACGTGTGCTGTGCTGTTTTGTGCTGGTTGGATCTAATGTTAACGAGGAACATTATCGGAGACTTCATTCGTTGACCATAGATCATTTCTTTATCGTTGTATTGTGATATGTGCGTATGAGTGTGTTTTTGCAAATCTGTGCTCAAGTGTTCTATTTTCCATGCGCTGCTTTGTGTCTTTTTGTAAGATATGTGTTTAACTTTCACTCAAGAGCTAAGGAGGAGCCAGCGCCATATTTGTGCGCCAACATCTCTTTATATATCATATCAATAAAAAAATACTCGGCATGCGCCAAATTAAGCTGGATATGCAAGTCTTGGTCATTTTTATCACGTGTGTGCAACGCTGCTTCCACCGACTGTAAGGGTATCCTCCCCTCACAAAAACAAATGAGCTGACTAGCCCGAATAACGACCCCTAACCACGTGAGGAATTGTGCCAAGACATGGAGCTTTTATAACTGACTGCGAGGACTGATTACTTTTATTGTTCTCCTTGTATACGGCACGGCTACGTGTTTGGAATACAAATGCATGCTTGAACATGCAGCATTTGTTGTTTACGTGCTAGAAGAACTATCGATTTTTCGGGTGGGGGAAGGCGTGTTCAAAAACTTGATTGGCTGCTGCGAACCCTCGCGCTAATGAACGCGTTATTGTGAAAGTTCAGGAGGTAGAGGTTGAGGGTACAACATCGCGCACATGCATGAAAGCAAAGTGGAAAACAGCACGGTACTGCCATTGCGAAAGCTCTTAGAGGGAAGCTCTTATGCACAAGGATTGCCACCTGTCCCAAAAAGAAAATTAACAACACCATAAAATGACGCGTGCTCTCTTCATTGTCTTCTTCATCTGCATAGTTTTATTTTCTGCTGCTTCACGCTCAAAACACATAAATCAATTTGTCCGACATGGGATGCAACAACTTCGGATAGATGAGACAGCTAGTGCTATGAGAAAAACAGCACAAAAAGAAAGAGATGGGTAGAGGAAGAGAGAAATTCTTGGCGGAAAAAACTTTTGGTCAAAGTGAGATTGTAACCCGCTTGCCACGATGCGAATGCGAGCACCCTGACTTCTCGGCTTTCAGGCATGCTATAGCAGTGCAGTGTCTTGCGCAGTATAGTACAGCAATGAGGTCGTAAGGCAAAGTTTTGGTGAGGATGGCATACGTGAAGAAGATGAGGAGAGAAAGCAGACAGAGGGGAAAATAAGTAAGGACAGATAAAAAAAGCCTTGTGATGCAGAGAATACCAAGGGGCGGAGAACAGAGAGGTACAAAGGAAAAAACCGTCGCAAAGTCCGGGGGGCTGGGTGCCCACCTGTTATGCTGTGTTCTACTATTGAGCGACTTAGTACGAGCTGTGAGTCCCTTTGTTTTTCTAATTAGGTAAACTGTCCTGCCTCGTAGATTCTGTAAGAGCAGAGGCTTTTAGCTTGTACGTATAGTAGTATACTTTTTAATGGTATCGTGTTACCTGAATACTGGATCATGTTTAACGAGTTACAGCAACGCACGTTTTAGCACGGCTACCTGAGATAAAAATATTCAATAGGTGAGCATGCATAGAAAAGTCAGCACATGAAATGCAATACATATGGGTGAAATGCTCTTACTTGATAATTAATAAGGAGGCTTACCAATACAGGCCAGCACCGTCTTCCAAAGAATATGCCAGCATATATTGTAACCCCCTAAGGAACTTATTCACAATGTGCTTTCTTTATTATCGGTAAGTTGCGCTATTTCGCAAGCTTGACGTTGGTGAGCCATTCTGAAGGCAGAGCAATGGAGATAAAAACATCAAAATGGTAAATCAGAACGAATTTCAACAAAGGTTCACCGCCACGTATTGAACACCTTGCAAATGGACAACATGTCAAGCACAAAATGTTTGAAAGGGTTCGTGAAGATGTGCGACTATCACTCACTTCTGACCCGTCGAAAAAGCTTGCAGAAGAAAGTAATCGATTACGCGAGACTTTTAAAAACGCACCTGACGAAAAAATTACACCATCACACGCTAAAGGGAACCATGTGTAGATGTGAAGCAGCGGGCGCTAACACTTACACTGACGGTGCCGTTAACGCTGGCGGTGATCGCTTCGTTGCGCAAGAGAGAAACCTGAAAAGGCACAAAGCCCGCATTGATCAACTGGTGTTTCCTGTTGGAACATGCAAATCACTGTTAATGGACAATGAGAGACAGATGGCGCTGTTTGGAAACAGAGACTCGCAGACCACTTGAGGTCAAGATCCAGTTGTTATATACACGGGTTAACCAGTGAACGGATGTGCAGCGCAAGCAGTTGGCTTTTTCAATTGAGAAACTCACTAGCAGCCCTCTAAGTGGGATTGAGCGCCACCTCCGGATATTAATAAAGCTATTTGCCTGCCTGCCTGAGGCGCTGCCTGCGTCAGCGTTGCAAGAGATAGGGGAAGGAGTGCGCCATTGAGGTGTGAACCCTATGGGAAGAGAAGCCTGGAGAAGAGAACGGGAGCGAGTGTAGACTAACAGATGCTGCGTGCATCGGCGTTACGAGACGAGAGGGGGTGAGCGTTCAAAAGGAGGAAGAGGGGGGCGTATACGCAGTGGGCGTGTAAAGGCCGCGGGGAGCGACTTCTAGAGGAGGTAGAGAGGGGGGAGCGAGCGTTGCTTAGCAGACTCTGTGTGCAGGGGCATTGCGAGGCGAGAGAAGGGGAGTGAATGAGGGAAGAGAGAGAGGGTCGAGCATGCGCAGTAAGTGTGGTCACGTCATACACCGGATTGAGCTCGAACCTAAGAAGATTCGCATCTTAAAATAAAGAGAACTACCAGATGAAATGATCGCAGCATCCCACAAGCAAGACACGCAGCAACGGACGAGTGTGCAGGCACGGCCGTTGGATCAAAGCGCACAAGATGTGGCGTGCTGCGTGGACCCGCCAAGCGTTGGACACAGAGGGCGAGCGTTGTTGTCAGTTCCGGCAGCAACTTTAGAGGTCCACGAGTGTTGAAGATTGGGCGAGTTGGTTCGTCGTACTTGAACTTGTATAGCGCATTACGGGGAAGAAGAAACGGCCGAGCAGACCGACACAAGAGGACAGAGCGCTAACTTAGCGCTAAGTTAGCGCTCTGTCCTCTTGTGTCGGTCTGCTCGGCCGTTTCTTCTTCCCCGTAATGCGCTATACAAGTTCAAGAACTTTAGAGGGGGGCGCCAGTAGGGAGAGTTCCGTGAAGCGCGCTATTGAGAGGGTGCCTTTTTTGCACATCGGTGCGAGTTTACGGGCTATGGCAGCCGATATCTGTGTTAATTGTGATGTGCTGTGCCTCTTACAAACCGAACCATAGGTCAGCTGGGTAGGTTGAGCGGCAGCAAGGCGAAGAACTGTTCTGTTCTCTTGTACACGTCCAAGGCAAAAAAAAATGTACCGATTTGGCCTACCATGAGTTTCCTGAAGATGCTGAACGCCGACAAGCTTGGCTCAGAACCACCTTCAGGCAGGGTACTAGAGGAAACAAAACGAGGTGGATACTCAGCGACCATGCTTCGGTTGGTTCCCGGCACTTACCAACCGGGAACCAACTCTTACCAGCTGCTGTCCCAACGCTGCTACTGATTTATCCGTCATATATGCAAAAGATTAGCCCTCCTAGAAAGCTGCCTTGAATACAAATAGCAAATGGCAGTAGATCAGTTCGCACGAACAACAGTGCCCTAAGTGGCCCAGATGCAAGCATACATGGAGACGTCGAGCATGATTCCTTCATTGACGATGAACATGATGCAGCTGCGGGATGTGCGCTGTGCACTGAAAGCCAGCAACAAACAAGCTCATGCACAGCTAAAATGACCCAGACAGACCTGGATCTGAAGCGGATGATGGAGGCGGTGAAAAAAAAAAACAACAAATCTCCTGCAGCGTGAAATCTCCCGCCTGAAAAAAGTCCCTACAGACATTGCAAAGCGAGCACAATACTGTTCGGGAATGGCTATAAGCTCACGAAAGCAACAAAGAAGTTTTCTGTTTTTTGAAAGTTTAGTGAAAGTAGCAAGCGAAGGCCAGACAACTGCAGAATTGGTCAAAAACCAAGTCTAGAAGTTCTTTACTAAGAAGCCATCCAACAGCGAAGCATTTCTGATGGAGTGCGTCCTCTAGAAAGCATGCTCCGACAAAGAATACGAGTATGTCAGGACAAGAAGCCTGTTTAGATTACCTTGACGTGCTACCCTAAAAAAAGTACGTCGGGCACTCAACGGGCGAAATCGGTGTCACATCGCTGAGAACAGAACGCCTCCACGCAGAGCTTCTCGTGCTAGAAGTTGAACAAGAAGTCTTCTGCTCTTTAGTCATTGATGAAATTATGATGATAACTTGCCCTGCACTAGGGTGTGGATCGGGCAGCCCTTAGCACTTGAACCACATTTTCGATGCTTTTCTAAACTGCTGCTTAGACGACTGCTAGCAAACAGGTCAGGCAACGTCAACGCAATTGTGCAGTGTCTTGTAAGGTTGGCACAGAGTGCTATGCCTTTGAAGCCAGACGGCACACCATTAACTCCATCCTATATTTACTTTGGCATGTGAAAATATTCAGTCGTGAAAGAAAACACGTGCATACTAAGACCAGCAAGTTATTTTCAAAAAATAAAATTATGATTCATAATACGTACAAAACGTAGCATTTTCATACTTTCTGCATGCACGTTGAAGTATTCAAATAGCACAAAACACTTTTGCGACTGAAGTTGGTGAGAGCATTGGGCAACACTGAAATAGCCGAAAATCCTGCAATAGTGCTTTTAGGACTATTTGTTAAAGAACTTAAAACACACGCATCATTCGTGTGACGCGAACACGAGACAAACTTCGTCATTAACGCTTTCTAGTTTTCAAGCATGAGGTCAAAGCTGGCTGCTGCCACGACGAGCATGTTTAGTCATGACTGGTACGTCGCTAGCAGCAAAAGGAATACCCTCTACATTGTAGGAAAAGTGCTGTTGTATAGCATAAAACAATGCACTGAACGGGCACCAAATTTGATGTGTCTGTTCGCAGCACTTCGACGCGGACGCAGCGGTCCTGCGAGAGCTCGCCATGGCCCGCTTTCCCGGCACGAATCGTTCTTGAGCAGTGGCGTGCGTTGGCATTCAAGTGAACTACACCTCTCCCGCGGTTTTCGGCGCACGCAGCAGGCCTCACCTGTGCGCTTTGATTGAGCGGCCATGGTACAGGCTCGCACACACATTGAAACACATGTAGGTGCGCGCGCTTAGCCTAACATTATCCACTAGCACAAACACATCATTCCAGCGTGAGCGTTGCTGTTTACGACCAAGAATGTGCTGAACAACCCAACGCTAAAGATAAACTTCTAGCGCCTCTGTGGCATACCTCTGAATATGCAGGATTGCACGTTACCCGATAACTTATGATCGCTATCACATATAGTCGGTTGAACGAATACTGCAGCGGGCTGTACGATGAACTTGCATTACAAAGAGATTACGCTACCGTCCGAAACTGTTTGTGTCATGGCAAAAGAGTGTAGCTTTTCGGAGAGGTGGTACATGGCGCGTAGAATGGTGGCAGCAAGACACCGACCGCCATGAGGGCATGGTTGGCAACGAGACAACGAGCGCTGGACGTCATCGGTCAGGGCCAGGGCAAAGCACAAGATGACTCCTTTCGCGTACCAGTCGATAAGGGCTGCTCCACAACTGAAGTGACATGCAGACATTTTGTGATATTCGCCTGCCAGCATAAAATTGAGGTAAAATAACTCGATGCACTTACGTACCGTTGACTTGGAGCAAAGCCTGAATGACCGGTTTCTCGAGGCGCCAGGACACCCAGCAGCGGCCAGGCAGGAGTGCAGTCACTCTAAGATGCTGAATTTCATCTGTCTGAAAAACGGTTGAGCGGGTGGATAAAACATTATTGCGGAGATTGGCGATTTGGCACTTACTGCACCGTGAACATTGACTTGCAGTATGACACCAGAGAACTTTATGTAAAGCCGTCAGCACATTTAACTTGAACGCTCCGATACGTGGCCTTGGCTCGATTGGACTGAAGTCAGCACCACAGAGCGTTGAAAATGATATGCTTTCTGCAGTTGGGGATAGATGTAGCACGCGTACGTTTCACTAGTAAATTACTGTTTTTAGTCTGCCTAACCGGCGGGTCGCATGCACTAACTTCACATCCCATTTTCGCCACGTTTCGCTCAAGTCGTTCATGTGGAACATGACGTGGTGTAGAAACATCATACCAAAGGTCAAGGCGCGTGTCATGAACTTTAAACTATGAAAGCACAGCCTCAGTGAAAACGGAAGAGAGCGGGAAGCACGCACGCACAATTATTGGCGCTTTCGTATACATATCTTTCTGCAAAATTGATATCACGTTCAGTAACGAAAACACGGCATGGCACAAAACGAGTGGGATACGGAAGAAAGGAAAGAAAAATGTATACATACTTTAGAAACAGCGCGCCGTGCTGTGAAGCGAAGGCAACATCTATTCCTCATTGTCAACCGGCAAATGCGAGCCTAACATTCCGGACATCTTTTACTTTCAAGACCATTTTATGTCCGGGTGCGCTTCGGCACGAAACTTAAGTCATGAAGAAGTGACACGTGAAACGGGCCCATATCCTTGTCGCAAGCGGAAAAAGACTACTGTCCGCTTTTGCATGCCTATAGTGTTCACTAACCCTTCCCATTGTTCACTATGCCTAAACATCCCACCAAATCCTTCGCGCTTCCGCAATGAAGGCGATTCGATATGGCCATGGCCAAGGCACGTCGTGCCATTTTGAATGCAACAATTGTACCCATTTGGCCAATCAGTTTTACAAATACAAACTTTTATAGGTAACGAAAAGGCCGTGACGCGGTAAGTGTGCGTGTGGGGCCCACCTCAAAGATTTGCCAAACCTAGAAGCTTCCTAGTTGACGGGGTACATCCACGTTGTTTAGGTTGCGCCTATGGAATTAGAAAGATGTAATATAGAAGTCAATGACGCAGAGGCACAATTGAACCATGATAAACAATACCTAAACTGCGGCGGCGTCAAACGCACGACGTAAAGACGGTTTTTGTGAAGGACTTAAAACAGCTGCCAGACATATATGCGCTACTGCCCGTACGCTCGATCGGCACGCGTGTGATAGGTATAGCACTCACTGGAAAAGTGAAGAGGTAAATTCACAGTGGTCGTTTTTTTTTATACAGAATACAATTCTACTCGCGCATGTGGCCACGCACTTATTTTTCCTTCGGCCACTGTTATCGCGATTCACCGTTGGTTCACCAAGATCGACAAGGCTTACTCATGGACACACTTTCAATAAAAGTGATATATGCTTATATCTAACATTTGTATCAGACGCTGTTTTTCGTTCATGTGTCTGCATAAGACTGCACATCTACCAATTTTTAGAGGGTATTTACAGTCGCGACAATGCAGTGGAAGATTAGGTGGTGGTAGCAGGCGAGCGCGCATGCGGGGTAAAATACTATAGTATACGGGTGACTGCAGACATTCCTTCGATCTAAGTTTCGGCGTAACGACCCTTGTGATGTTCCGCCAATGGGACCGAACGTGCAAGTCTTATGCTGTCTCACTTTTTTTTTTTACTGTTTTCCCAGACTTTGTACGCATCCAAACGGAAAATCTCAAAAGGTATCCGGGCCAAGCGGGACGCTTTTGTGATGAGCGTACATCGTAACTTTCATCTCTCGAAACGTGTCGTAAATCGATTATAACTAGATAATTTAAAACAATCAAGCGGCAGGCATAAGATTTGCAAGTCAAAAGAATCTGTGCTAACAAGCCAATTTGTTGCGCCGGCTCGATGCTGTTACGCCACGAAGGAGAAGAACTGGCTGTATCGATGACAAAACTGCTCAAAACTGCTGTAAACCGCAAAAAAACGCATGGAGTGGGTGATTTAGCGCTTTTTATTGATGACACTAGTTTGATTAATTAATATCTATAACTTTAACATCGTCCGACGAAGGCAGTTGTGGCCTATCCGATAACAAGCGTGGGAGCGGAAGAAATAGAATTGGGCATGAAGCTTTGTTCATGTCACTGCAGGAGATATTCAACCCGAGAAAGCCTGCCCTCTCGCACCATGACAGTTCAGCACGGTGGGGAGGCACCTATTCCCATTGTTCTGTTCCGCCATGTCTAGGCCATGTCCCCTGCGTGTGTGACTGCATAATATTAAGTCCAACAGTTTTTTAGCTCCCATTACCCCTTGACAGATTCAGTTGCCCCGTGTTTGGAAGCAGCAATTCCATGAAATCGATGTTTAAAAGGCGTGAACACAAATCCTGCTAAATTTTATTTTTTGCTGAACGTAAGTGTAGACGTATTATGGAGGTTTCAGCGAAGCTTTGTGACGCCTGGTTCATCCGTGTTAGCCTGGCTCGACAGGCTGTGTGGAAAGTGCCTGAGAATGGCTTACCTGCAAACAAACTCAGTTGAGCATTGACACAGCTGTGTATAAATTATGCGAAAAGCAATTTAAACATACTTGAGCGAGACACGAAAATAAATCGCTATGACTTTAGTTCAAGTCACACAAATTTTCACACAAACCGCTCAGACGTTTGGCAACAGTGAGCATGGAGCTATCTTGGTTGTGTGAAGAACCTGGCTGGAATTCTCGTGGGATTCCAGGTGTTGTTGCCGTCTACCAGAGACTCTTCACGTGTAATCTTCACGGTGCTCTAATTTAGGCCTCTTGGGATCTTCGTGCCACGACAAATGGCGCAATGGGTGCGATTTGCGACTGCTGGCCATGTAATGTGGGAAAGCGATTTGGAAATTCTGGAGCTCTGCGACGAGTCAGCGAAGATGCTTCAGACAGCCTCTGCGCATCGGTGTCGTCTCGCCAGCTGACGAAGTCCCACAACTTCGCTGTGTAGGTGTACACCTCACCGTCCTCAGTGGCTACGAACACGTTGCGATTTCAGGTACTGTCGGTGTCGAATGAAGCGTGAACAGTGGCGTGCGCGAACACCTAGTATGAAAGCACGGCACGTACCTTTAAATGGCGATGATTGGACGGCACACACAATGCCAGTCCGAATGCCTGCAGCTGTTCGCGTGTCATTTGACGCTAATATAAAGTGAGCATTAAAACGCTTCGACACTGCATTACATAAACATTCCCAGTCGCAAGGTGCAGTGTTGTGCGAGGCGTTGCGCCGCCATTTTTCTGTCTAAACACGTTCAGAACGCACTAGAGAAATGAAATGTCAACACAATAGGATAATGGTTGGCGCTCTGCGCCTATCATTGTCCGTAATGCAAGAGCGATTAAGCGGCCCGTAGGGAAGTGCTGCTAATTTCACAATGATGGTGGACATAAGGCACGCAGACGAAGCTTTTACGCAAGCACTTTTAAAATAACATGATCCTGCTAGTAAATTTGCTCAATTTTCTTCCACGTTAAATCTATCACACGACACCGACATAATCATTGGAGGACTCATGGAGAGGTGCCATGTCTTTCACAATAAAAGGAGACTAAATAGAGCAAGCTTGGGGTAAGAAACCGTGGCAAATTGTACTGCAAATGTATAAAAAAAATGCGAGGCCATCATGCATGCATATTCTTGTTGTGTAACATAGCACATATGTGTGCGCTAACACTTTTTCGGCGCAGGCTGTACATGCCACAGCACATATTTATTAGATATGAAAAGTGATTTTGCCCAACCAGTGATTAGCGTAAGGCGGTTCAACTCGCTTAACAGCTTTTGCATAAGCCAAATACTTCACTCAAGATATACTAAGGTAAATAAAAGATTTGTCAAATATATCAGAGATATGTACCTTCTTTCCTTCCATATCAGCAACTCACGTTGCATAGAAAGAAAAACACAGCAGTGTTGCACCACCTTGATTGTCATGAATATAATCATGACACGTGTTTTGCTGCCACATTCACGATTAGGTACGCAAAAATATGTGATTCACGCGTACGCGCACGCTGCCGTCTGCTCCGCCTGACATAACCAAAACGGCCCCGCTTATTTCCATAACACCTACTAGATGGCACTGCTAATTTCTCTAGGCTTCGGCAAAAAGCATACCACATCAAGATACTCCACTTTCTTCTGTTAATATTTACTCATGCGCGGATACATTGAGAGTCAATATGCGACGTAGACACTTTTCTTTTTCCCGCTATAGTGAACGTCTGCCGGTGATACTTTGTACACTTCCATCAAAGAACAGGGTGCTTGTAACCTTGATCTCATGAAAAAAAAATTCAACAACCTAGAGACGAGTTTCGATCGCGATCGATCAAAACATTGAATAATTCAATCACCTCGAAATTTTCTTTTCATTTGCACTTGACTGCAATCCAAAATACCACACGAGTAACGTGCATTATGCGTAAAGTACCTCATGCATATTTTTACAGCATTACTTTGTAAGTGCTGTTAACTATGCTGCTTCAACTAGGTTCATCGATAGTCGCACTACCATCAAACTGATCGGTAAGCTTGTCTTTCCCGTTTAGATCTAAATCTAGGTTCAACGCAAAAAAAGAATTTTCTCCATGAACTCCCAATCACGCAGTCGCCATGTCATTTCAGCAAGGCTTTTCTGGACATACGCACGGGCCAAAATAATTGCTAGCTTCTAAGTATTTCTTGGCTTATATATACAGAGTTTCTTGCACAGCGAAGCTTGTAGCGTGCACCAAGTTGTCTTTTATGTCTGAAAGTTTCGCCTTCGGTACGACTGCTATGTCAAATGCGGCTTTCTTTCTCATCAGAAAGCGTGGACTAATGCCACCTTTGAGGGTCACTTTGTTCGTACACCTCTGTTTCGCATGGGTGTCCAGATTCTCGAAATACACACCCAGTAGAGTAGAGCTAATAGCTCATCGTTTCAGTAATTCACAGCCGGTAAACGTAATGCCTTTTTGAGCTGAAGACACTAAAACAAGAATGATTTGCAGGAACTACAGTTTGTACAGGCCGTGATAGGGCAGTAATGCAAATACTATGAATGAACCGGTTGAAACTGACACCCTGCAAAATCGTAGCCACGCTGTAGCCAGCGCAGCCGGCGCACTTTCCGCTATCGCCTTCGTCAACCTTAAGTCACGAAAATTCAAGTTATGCGAAAAAGACTGAAGGAATACCGGGTTACCTGAATACGGTGTCAACATCTTGTGACGCTTCGCGCCACCATAGTCATGAATACGTTAATTTTCGTGAACTGTTTCTGAGAGCAATATTTATTACAAAAGCAATACATTCGCAATTACCCCACTGCAAGGCATCTACATCAGAGGTATAATGTGAAGTATTCCGTAATCACAAGTTTGTGCTTCCCTGGTTAATCTTGGCCTCGCCAGACGGCGTCACCTTTCCAGCCCGCCAGGTGCTTGAGGTTTGTCCTGTTTATGGCTTTGGTATTATACAACACTCTAGCAATGGTAACCCAGCCCAAATTATGTAATCTACGCACTTCGGCTTGTTTTGACTATGCGCCTCGGGTTTCGCATAGTGGATATCGCTAGTAACCACTATCGAAGGAGACTTTGCCAGATAGGATCTGAAATGTAAAGTCTTTCCGGCGAGTCGTTTACGTTCAGCAGAGGCAAGCACATGCGGAGAATCCTTCCGCTTTGTGATAACATGACAACGCTACGAAGTATACGTATAATCTGTTAAAAATCCACAGGTGGTCGAAATTTTTCGGAGCCCTTTACTATAGCGTCTCTCTTAATCATACGGTGGTTTTGAGAACTTGAACACCAAGAATTATTATTAAAAGCATTTAATGACAAACTCGACGTATTGGTTGAGCATATTTTTCTGTGTGCGCTGCGACGACAACAATGGACTAAAGGTCAAGTCATACACATGTCATGTGTGCCTCTGTATGTGTGTGTTTGTGTGTGTTTTTGTTTGCGTGTCTGTGCGTGTGTTTGTGGGCGTACGCGCGTGTGTCAGTGTGTATGTGTGTTTGTGCTTGTGTGTGTCTGTGTGTTTGTGTTTGTTTGTGTGTGTTTGTGTGTCTCTTTTATTTATTTATTAGAATACCCTCAGGGCCCGTAGGGCATTACAGAGGGGGTGGGTACAACATATATAACACACAAGAAAAAAAGACAAAATAAAGAAACAAGTACCAGATGCGCAAATCAGGAAGGCAACATAAGTCAACTAAAAATGTATAAGAATTCAAGCACATACAAGACAAAGATAGATAATGGAAACTGCGTATAGTTACAAGCATTGCTGAGAAATTGCAGTCTTGAATACTCTTTATGTATACTTGTGTGCGTGCGTGTTAGTGAGTGTGCGCGCGCGTGCGCGCGCGCGTGTGTGTGTGTCGGTGTGTGTGTGTGTGTGTGTGTGTGTGTGTGTGTGTGTGTGTGTGTGTGTGTGTGTGTGTGTGTGTGTGTGTGTGTGTGTGTGTGTGTGTGTGTGTGTGTGTGCGCACGCGCGCGGGGGTGTGGTATTTTGTCCATTGTGGCGTGTTATACATTGCACATCTTGTTTCTCTGCACTTGGATAGGCTGTTTTCTCGGTGGCTGTAAATCAAAATCGCTGTATTTCAAACTGCTAGGCTTATTGAGAATAGAAATAATGAGAATAGAAAAATAAATAATTAAAGTACAAGGTTCTGTTGGTGTACCTTAGTAGAAACAAATGTCTTTGTCCCTCTTTTTGACACAAGGAGTGTGCTGCAGGATTGCCTCAAACTTGCGATGGTGAGAGATAGTCGGAATGAATTCAATAAATCTACAACTATCACAAACACAAAAAGCCCCCACATTAAAGATGCGCAACCAAGCATTATGATTGACGACTGGTGTGCAATTTCACCTTTGCAGGAAAATGAAGGAAGCAGGCAAGTACGCTCTTCTCAGGCAAGTCCCAATATAAGCCACAATAAGCGCGTGTGTGTCAACGCGCAGGTCAAATCACGCGGAGAACACACAGAAAAGAAAATTCAATAGGCCGGATATTTCCGCAGACATGATGGGCTGTTTTTGGGTTGACATGATATATTTTCCTAGTGCCGTAATTATGTTTTTTAAATATTTTCCATCATTTATTTTGTTTTGCTTACTGTGAGCGCTTAAAGAATGACAAAGCTTCCATTTCATCGCAAGATTGTCGGACATGGTTTGGGAATCTCGAGACATCCTATCAACAACGTATAAAAATAAACTAAAAAGTATTCTTGGTTGCACAATGATTTAAATACTTTCTTTTTTCGTTAACTACCTGTTTCAATAATTTTGGTTTGACTTCAGAATCATGTGGAATAATGGTCTGGATGAAAACAGACAGATAAAGGTGGGGCGATTAACCATATTTCAGTGTATACCAAACGCGAGCTCCTTGGAGCCATGGTTAGATACGCAGGTTACTATCTAAATTACCCTACGTACCTATATTACGACGCATTCGCCTTCTAAAATACAAAAAGACACTTTCATGGAACTCAATATGTATGAACAATTTTGTGCATCGATCTTAGTGATAGCTACAATACATGTGACCTTATGTAAAAGTCAAAACAGAGCAGTGGGAACAACTAAAAACACAGGTTGAAAAAGCAGAAAACTTTGTGAAAAATGTTGGGAGAAGTACGGCGCTTTTATCGGCTTAGTTTTTTTAGATTTACTGTGGAATAGTATCTTACGTGAAAACAACTTGAATTTTCCATATGACCCTATGAAAAGACAAATCTAGTGAGTCTAAATGACCTCAGAAAATTGGTTTCCCAGAAAAACATTTGCCAGGTCAGCGTGGAAGGCGCAGTACAGCCACAGTGAAAGCTAGAAGAGCGGCCTTTCAGAGCCTTTTCTAAGCACTCATTGGGTAACTACTGGGCAGTTAACCACTGCGGCATTAATAATAATAACCACGGAAATAAATGATCATGAGTGGGGCGAAGCGTTCATCCATCCGCGTGTCCATTCGTTCATGCAGCCGGACCAATTGATAGATGGATGGACAGACAGACGCACTCATGGACGGACAGACAGACGAGTGGACGGACGGTAGCACAGACAGATGGAAGAACGAACGAATGGACTAGCAAACGGACGTTTCGCCTCACTCATCATCATTCACTACGTAGATATGCAGTGAAAACCACTGACCCCATCTGGTTATATTATTCCCAAGGACATATACACACAATGCCAACTATCGAGAAACTCATAAACAACAACAGCAACAATAACAACAACAACCAGTACTACTACTACAACCAATACTACTACTACTACAACTACTACTACTACTACTACTACTACTACTACTACTACTACTACTACTACTACTACTACTACTACTACTACATAGGAAGGAACGACCCATGGCGTACGGAGCTATGCACCTGCTTCATCCGGATGTGCTAACTCCGCGTTCGCCGCATACGCTCGCCCCGCGAGAGAAAGAAAGAGAGAGAGAAAAAACGTTTTTATTTATACAGGCATGGAGACGAGAGCGTAGGACAACTCCAGCGACAAGTTGAGGCCGCTGTGTCATAGCTCGGAGAACCTCGGAAGGTATATCGCGGAGAGCATCGTCCCACAGCTCGTCGTTACGTAAAGGGTGAATTCGCAGTGCACTGAATCGAGACATAAAAGATCATGGGCGAGTTTCCACAGCCGGGGCGACGGTCTGCATAGCACTGTGGGTAGAATATATGAAGAGACATCAGATTGGGGAATGTTTTAGTCTGTCTGTAGCTGCCGTAACGCCACTGCCTCCTCTCGCGAGAAAGATGGCGGTGGGGCGCTCTCAGTACGACGGACGTTCCTGTAGTGACGAAGAATGTCTTTGTAAGTGAGAAGAGGATCCCTCCTCCCTCTCCAAAATGGCCACCTCGCCTTGTCGGACCGCCCGGAGGGAAATTTTGTCGCCCCGCGAAAAATCGTGGCCGGCCAACAGAGAACGCGCACTGCGTTTGCCTCTGGGTGGGCTGTGTCTTTCAATAACCCCAACATGCTGCGAGTTTGACCTTAGCCCAAGTGCGGTGTCAGATCAGTCACATTATTCTGACTGTCATATCGATTTATCTGGATCCGCACTCACATGTACCCACATGGGCTTGTTTTATCATTATACATGTGTACATTCATCGTGATGGAGATGTACGCCTATGCGTTAACATGAATACATCCACGTTAAGTGGTGTTATAACTGTCAAACGCCAATAGACATTGTGTAAGATTTCTTATATCAATGTACAGTAAATATTTAACTACACTACAGTAAGAACATGTTTCACTTTCGCGTTTTACTGATTCCTGTGACAGAGAGATCTAACATAATTTTGAAAGCGCATCTGCTCAGTTAGCCAACAAGATATGCGTGATCTCGTAAAAAAATGACAAAAAAAGACAGCCTAGCAGCCCTAGATTTTTTTCAAACAACACCAGATTTAAAGAGCGGGAGAAATTATGAGAGAAATTATGTATTCGAAAATTAGAAAATTGTGTGTCAGCCATCCTACCTGCTTTATTAGACAAAAAAAAAACTTGGCACCTTTTATTACATCTGTAATGACAATTCTTATGTGTCCTAGTTGTTTGCTAGATGTGCCTTTGACAGAGTATTGCTGGCAACGCACTAGTCCCGTACATTTGAATTACACGTGGTTGTTACATGCGCAAGTGTTGTTCCTTTTTTTTTGTCGTCTTCATGCAGATCATGTCGGCTACTTGTGCAAATGCATTTTCAAAAATAACGTGGTTTTTAAATTCGTCTCGTTTGTTATACTCCCGGCAATATCGTTGTTTGTCTCGCGCAAAGTCTCCCGGGCCCGTATTCACAAACCAACCTTAGCCTTACCTCACGTTTCCCTCAAGTTTATGTACTATCCAGATGCGTTATAAGGGCACCAAATTGGTAACAGGGTAAACGATAGCAACAAGAATGTTTCATGAATACTAATATACTTTGTTCATGAAGGGCACCAAAGGCTTAAAATTGAAAATGGAAACTAGAGGTATACGTTGGAGGTTGGTTTGTGAATTCGGCCCTAAAAAATGAAAGAAATTGTTATCTGCATGATCTTAATTATTCTCTAAAAATACAGCGACACAAAAGAAAAATTCGTGTACAAGAAAAAAATAAAGTGTCTCAAAGAGGCAGTTTCACCAATAGATTGAATGCATCACTGAAAAAGAAACGAACGAATAAAATGCTGAAGAAAATAATCAAATTTTATTTCGGGAAAGTGGTTTACTGGACACGCACACTGCGGCATTTCGAGAAGGGTGCTTTTAAATGTTAGGAAAGAATCAAGATATGATGAAATGTTTTTTGAAAGCCCAGACAGTTGATCTTTCAAGTAATATTAGTCTTATAGCGATCGCCGTACACTGGACATTAGTTGCGAAACAAGTGAAGAGATGCTGCTTTTCTGGGCAGATACTTAGACGCGCGGATAAATACTATTTGATTGATTGATTTGTGGGGTTTAACGTCCCAAAACCACCATTTGATTATGAGAGACGCCGTAGTGGAGGGCTCCGGAAATTTTGACCACCTGGGGTTCTTTAACGTGCACCCAAATCTGAGTACACGGGCCTACAACATTTCCGCCTCCATCGGAAATGCAGCCGCCGCAGCCGGGAATCGAACCCGCGAAATACTATTTCACTTACACGTGGATGACCATTACATTATCCTTAGATATTCTGTGTAACGTAAGAAATCAGAGTTGTAGGGGTCTGATTCTTCATTATAAAATAAGTGCAATACTCAAGCATTGCATAGGTTTGTATCAGCAGTTAATACTAGTATTTTCCTAGCTGTCATTGCAGCTTAAGAAATGCCTCTTGACCAAGACACTTCACAATAGTTACGCTTATATTGTTCAACGCAGAAAGGAGATCGCGTAATAGTTTTTCGATTTACGGCATATCATATTTGTATGCGACTTGAATATCAACCCACTAAATGTTCCAGAACAATGAAGGAAATGCCTTGAATTTTGCGGTACCATAGGTCTGCATTTCCCTTGCATATAACTGCTACCCAACTAACCGCAAGTTTCAATACGATTGGCGCTTGCGTTTCCTAAACTAAAGCACCATGATATGCTTCTGGAGGGAATTTCTTGCGCAGCAGCGGATATTGCAATGGATGCTGATGTATCTATTACTAAAGTTTTAGAGCATACATGAAGAGGTTGCTTTGCCAACTGTCACTTTAGAATTTTTGAGAGAAATAAATCAATAAAAGGAAAAGAAATAAATAAAAGGAATTTTAGAATTCAGATTTTGCTTATTAGGCTCACATCTGCGTACAAACTAGCCTCAAACCGAAGACGCTGTAGTACACACTCTTCATGAGGTTTAAAATTGTCCTTGTTCTGTAAAATCTGTCGATAAAAAAAATTACTTCACCAAAGTGTTCCAATGGGTATAGCTCTCAATGTAAATATTTCTCGCTTCCAAATACAACAAGATTTTAACACAGCTGCGAGTCTCTTATATATACCATAAAACGTATTTCTGTTACTTAAACCGTATGACCCTTGCTTCCAATCTTGTAATCTTGAATAAAATATGGCTGAAAGCACCATTAATAGTCGTGTTCATGGAACGTAGCGGACAATATAGTTCTTAACAACCAAGCCTTTCACGCTGCTTTGTGAATGCATTATTCGAAAGTGGCCACGTAATCACTATAAGAGTGACAGTAATGCAACAGGCCTTGTGACACAATTTAAAGGGCCTGCAGTGTCGCACAGACAGAGCCACTCCCCTGACAATTGAATTGGAGAGTACCCGTTTCGTCCAAGAAAAATGCGAAAAGGTAGTTAAATGAGTGTGACCTAAAGAAAATATAACACAGCCGGGAAACACGGATTTGCTCTCTCCACTATCGGTGTCAGAGTGAGCGCCGCTTGCAGACACGGCTGTAACGGTAGTACGTGAGTTGGATAGGGCGCTCCAGACTGTTGACGATGCCACCGCATACGGATAGGCCGTGGGAGTGAATTCGTGACAGGGAGTCGCGTTGCGTCATGCGTAGGCCAGGACTTAGAACCTCATTAGTATGTAGTGCTGCGTAATGCTTTACCGACTGGAGCAATGTATGCGGCTTTCGAGAGTGTATCCAGCTAGGCCGATCTCATCAGCAAGCATGTAGACAGACACAATTTTCTCTGAATGGTGAGAAGTGGCAGAAATAATACGTGAGGAAATCTGTTGTGCTCTTTGAATTTTCAATCAAAGACACTTCACCACTTCTACTTTTCCGTCTTCATATATAATGCTTCTTACGAACAGTGAAGAAAACGAGAGAGAGAGAGAACAGAGAGAGAAGGAAGGCAGGGAAGTTAGTATGAATAGTGAAGAAAACAGAGTGATAATATCACTCACTTAGTACTCATGCTCCTCAGGACTAGCTACGTACATCCGGCCACGAAAGGTTACAGAATGAAGGCTGTACAGCCAATCCACTTTTTTGCTCTGTTATCACTTCACAATTTTAGTCCAGTGGGTGACTGTCTAATACAAGTCATAACATTTATGACAAGCTGGAACATTTCATTGCAGGTTATGTTCTCAGACAAAAGAGGCATTTATATCTGTGTTAAGAATTTGCAGAACTGAAAACTTATCCTGGAGGGTGTGAGTATTGTCAAATGTGCGATAAAAGTATATATCCACGTACTAACGTAAGCAAATTACATTTTCTGACCACATATTGAAAACTAATCTTTGAAACGGCATTTGGAGAGTACCCCTAACAAAATGGAAGAAACTGCGCGAAAGAAAAGTCATAACATTTATAGTTAAAGTCATAAAAAGTATCATGGACTCTAATAAAGCAACAATGTGAGCAATGTATTGAAAACACATATGACACGAAATGTCTGTTTAATGCTCATTGAAATACTAAGAATAGGACTAAAGAGCCGTCGGCAAGAGCAATCTGTACAACAGAGTGACCCGATCAGTCCTGTGGCGTATTTCGGTAACTAGACGTGAGCGCCCAGTCTCCCTGAAGTGAACGCTTCGAAGGACCAATCGAAACACACAGAAAAGGTCAGCGGCTGCCACCGAAACGAAAGCAAGACTAATGCCTTCCAAACACAGGGCGTTCCTTTTCTCGAATGAGCACACGCCTCTAGAGAACAGGAACAAGGATCGGCTGTGGTCATTCCGGTATACGAGGAAAACTGCAAAGGAGTAAACTGAGACCGAATATAAGAAAAAGAAGTTGGTTGAACATATACATATGGCACTCAAGAATGAAGTGAAAAAAGCAAGGCTAAAAATATAAGCACGATGTATTAAGGCCGCTTTCCGTTTTGTTATTTTGTTTTCATCGGTTAGTGCCTACCAGCTTTGCCCCTGATCATAGAGGTGGCCTGAGACTTCGTCATTTGTCGAAGCGTAGCATGACGGCTGTCATTTTCCGCTCGCTCTAGGGCACTGTAAGTTCACTCGCATGTAGACATTGCGCGGGAAGCAAACTCGAAAATTACCGCCGGTGGCGGCGGTGGCGGTAGCGGCGGCAGCAGCAGCCGCAGCAGCAGCCGCAACAACAACAACAGCGAAACAACAAAACTACAACAACTGAAACAAGAACAACAACAACAACAACTACTACTACTACTACTACAACAACAACAAAAAGGAAATGTTTTCAAACACCTGGTTCGCATTCAACTTAACACTCACGAGTCTGCCGTGGTTGTTCTTCAAAACAAGCTGGTATATATGTATTTCTGATTAAAATTTAAAAGAAACAATGCCAGTATATTTAAATGTTTCTCAATATAATTACTATCCGTGCTTCTGAATGACTCGAAACAATTTCTTATTGCATGATAAAAACATTATATACAAATCACAGTATTGATAGTCAAATAGCGTAACAGGACTAGCCTCACTGGCTTGATAACAAGGTGTGCCAATCATTACTCTGCAATTATAGCTTTTTACGTGTAATAGGACGTTAATAGCACTTGTTTAACCTGTAGTCCATTGAGCAGAAGACAACTTAACCTTCTTTGCTTAGAATTAGAGGTATGTCACGAATAATATTTATGCAAAGTTCAATATTTGCGGTCCAGTTACAGCTTCGACATTAGATTATGTAAAAATGAGATGCATTGAATATATTGTGCGCCTATTACAAATAAGTTAAAACCCATTTTCCCGAGAAATTTATGCGAGCTTCTAAGGTTGAATGTTTTTTTTTCGTTTTAAAAACACACTGTTTTTTGTGTTAATCTCAGCGGAATCATGTTTACTTTACCATGTCAAGCTTAAATTTCATAAAATATTCTCAGTTTCAAACAACATCCAGACAATTGAGACATGAATGTGTTATTCATGTTGTGGTGAAAAATAGTTAAGTAAAATGAAGAGAGCAATACGCAAAATGAAGCAGAAGTGTAAGGGCAGTGGCGTCTAAGGGTCGCGTATCTTAAACCATCTTGCACATCAACTTAACGCAAAATATACGCTAGACCCGTCCACCCAGGATGGCAGTATAGTTATGAATTTGCGCAATAACTTCAGAAAAGACAAGCCGACGTATAGATATCTGCACTTCATAGCCTTGTCTCCCAATATGTTATGTTATCCATGAACAGAGGTGACGCTTCTTACAGATAATAGTGAAGAAGGGCCCGATTTGCTGATATTACCGCTTTCTTTTCCTTCTCGTTCAAGCCTCGTCGAACTTTTCAGAAGATTAGATAGTCTAAACTACTTTAAATGGTGCACAATGTGTGTTGTAGAATAAACTTACGGTGGGATGCTCGTGATTCTAGG
Organism: Rhipicephalus microplus; assembly: GCF_043290135.1. Classification (NCBI taxonomy): domain Eukaryota; kingdom Metazoa; phylum Arthropoda; class Arachnida; order Ixodida; family Ixodidae; genus Rhipicephalus; species Rhipicephalus microplus. The sequence continues at coordinate 52,876,937 of NC_134703.1, forward strand.
TAAACAAAACGTTTCCGAGTATATTACAACCAGGGGTTCGATACCTTGGTAAAAGCATTTTTCCCGCCCTGAGTAGAAGTCATCTGTGAAATTGTATACCATTGCCACTGTCGTTATTGCCCTCTTTTGTTCTTTTAATTAAGCCTTCTTAGTTTAACAGTGTGGAATTCCCAACACAGAGGCTCAGTCAGAAGCCATGCAGTGCTCTTTTATATTGGTTTTCGTGAAAGTTTGCTATATCTCATTTTTAACGTTCCCGCCTTAGGAATGTAGTGGCCTGTATAAGCTGCGGCTCCTTTAAAGCAACTTTCCAAGTGCCGATTGCGTAACTTAAAGCGGACATCAGTTGTAATGTTTAACTGAATAAATGGAGAAGTATAGACCATGGCGTATGTGGCAATACCCGAAATGTAGTCGGCGACGTCGAAGATTATAATTAACCGAAACTTTCTGAGGGTGGACGACTGGTTTAATATATACGCTCTTTAAATTTTAAATAAAGGAGACAACTAAAATTGCATTGGTGTACCATTAACCTTTAAGGTTCAAAGCAAATAGAAGAGTCTTTTCTAAAGAATTAAGTTAAACATTTCCAACAAGTTTGACAGCGCTTGCACCTTACCAACATCTATATTAGGGTTCCAAAATGTGTGCCATGAGGGTGTGGCCTAATCTCTCTCTCCTGTCTTTCTGTATATATATATATATATATATATATATATATATATATATATATATATATATATATATATATATATATTGTGTTACGTTTGAAATAAATTGGTAGACGTTGAAAGGGGCCGTTTATTAGGTCGTGAGGGGCAGCTCAGAAGCGGCCCACTGGTTAAACGTCCTCCTGATCCTCTTCTTCCTCTCTCGCTCTGGGCGACAAGTGTGTTCACCGTATACGCTTCTTTGTCTTCGTGCATGTACGCAACATTGCTCTCCACGCAGACGAAGGCCGCCGGACGAGTCAGTCGAGTTGTCTGTTCTGTTTTGTTTTAACTGTTTTGCTGTGGAGAGGTTGAGGTGCCTATTGCCTCGGCTACTCCATATCACAAAGTTCTGCTGCAAAAAATAAAATAATAATACAGAACGGTACCCAAAAATTAACAATACGGAAAAGAAAAAAAACATAATAGCACCCTGAAACCAGTTCAAACACCCTGCCAATACACAGTTCTCTTCACGCAGTTCACACAATCATGAACTACTTACAAGCACACCTTACTAATCTAATGTCAGTATATACATGACCACATTTTAAATAATACCCATCTCTGGCTGTCAGTCATAGGCGCTTGTCCAGTCCGGTCTCCACTAAAAAGTCTGTCAGGAAGATTATTGCCTTTTTCTGGAGATGCATCTCAGGCCATGGTCCAAGTAGTTTCTTTATTGTGGGGGGCCGTCTGTCCAAACTTGCTAATTTGTTCTTTAATTTTTCTCTTTCATTCGCGTATTTAACGCACTCCAAAAGAATATGGCGAACATTTTCTTCTGCATGACCACAATGGCATTCCGGTGAGTTGGATCGATGTATCTTGTGCAAGAAGCTGTTTGTGTATGCTACTTCCAATCTAAGTCGGTGGATCAATGTCTCTAGGTGTCGTGGGAGGTCTGTCGCTATGGAAAATTTTCTGTGTGCATCAACTTCATAAAGTACCATTTCCTTTGATTTAGGGCTGTCAAACCACTCCTCCATCGAACAATGGTTAGCTCCTTGCAATATAAAATGTCGAATATCCACCCCAGACCTAGGGATTGCGCAATCCCGTCCTTCCTTCAATGCTTTCTTCGCGAGACTATGAGCATCTTCATTTCCCTTTATTACGATGTGGCTGGGTATCCATTGGAAAACGATGTTGTGACCCTGCGATGAGGCATATTCCACAGTTTCTGCGATACATTGTGCTATTTCACCATTTTTGTAAATTGATCTCACATTTCTGATTAGCTGAAGAGCAGGATTGCTATCAGTGTATATCACCCATTTTCTTGGCTCAAGATTCTCGCAGATAAGCTTAACTGCTTCAAAGATAGCCACCAATTCTGCTGTCGTCGATGAAGATTTGTGCGATAATTTGTACATTTTCTTTTTCTGAATTTCGGGTATAAAGACCGCACAGGCTGACGCTTCTTCTGTGCATGATCCGTCTGTATATATCTTTGTTTTTTCAATATGCATTACATGAAGCTGATAAAGTACCACCTGTGCCGCTACCAGAGGTGCGTGTACAGTTTCAGGCGGGCAACATGAACCACTTGAGTTTTGGCAGCTCGTCGACCACTCGCCGTGAGACGAGCCATTACATAGTTGACCTCTGTAAGTCTGTCGACAATGACAAAAGGTCCATCGTAAGTGGCCAAAAACTTTTTGCATAACCCGCGCTTGCGCATCGGAGTCCACAACCACACCAGATGACCACGGCGATAAATCACTGGTCGATGGTGAATGTCATAGCGTGCCTTCGCTTTGTCTTGCGATGCCAATGTGCGTAGTCGAGCTATGCGACGTGCCTCTTCGGCGAGGCAGAGAGTAATAAAAGTTTTCGTACGTTCGTCCGCTCAAGCCAAATTCTATTTATCACTGGATTCACAAAAGACAATCGATATATATATATATATATATATATATATATATATATATATATATATATATATATATATATATATATATCCTACGTTCAACTGTGTTTGCTAAAGTAGTGGGGATTAGTGGAATTTTATGAATTCTAAACCTATGCACTTTGATTTTCAGAGTAAGTAAATTGACCTTTCACAGCTTAACTACTAGAATTAGCCTACATGTCCCGAGTAAATTGCGACACGTAAACTCCTGGTATGCAGTGTAATAACTAATAACTTCAAAAGATTCTTATCTAACTTTCTGTCATTTTCAAGAAAGGAACTTTTCAAATACATTAGTATCTTATATTCATTACTTACGACATGCATATTCATCACATGTTCTTTCAAGTAACAACAAGACAGAACTTGTGAACATCCTCTTTATTAAGAAAAGCAATAAAGCTGAAACTCTAAAATAAAATTTAATATAATTAATACAGAGTACCTAAAATCTCATTTCACCTGGGTACGTACATAAGCCTTTATTGAGCCTTTCTTACTCAACAAGTGCATTTGAGGGATAGGTTCGGGCCAAATTAGTTTCACAAAACAAGGACTGTACACCTCGATAAAACCAAAGCTATAAAACGTGTCCCCTGCAATTTGAAACTATTGTTGGGCCAAAATTTTCAGTATTTTTGATATTAAACTTACAGATTAGGCAAAAGTGAGTGGAAGATTTATAAGTACTGCCCAGATGAACTGGTGCGCCTAATGCTCAGTACTTCTTTTAAACTACGTTACTCGCCGGTGATTGAATTGCAGCAACCAGAGAAGCCGAACAAATTAGACGCGTGGAATAAAATCAATGCTTGAGCTCCGGACTAATTTTACAATTCGAGAAACTGGAGAGCACTTAGTTCCCCTTCGGAAAATGCATAATTTCCGTGCCAAGTATACGTAAAGTACATTCCCAGAAAACGAAGAATCGGCGCACTTTTTGCAAGTGCAATTTTTATTACATATCACATTGGATGTCACCAGGAGACATTCTAAAAAATAGCGTTTACGTTGAGTTATGCTAGTACTCGTATAGACTAGTATCTTGAAACAGTTTAGCAAATTTTGTACGCATGTCCTGTTATCTTATTGTTTTTTTATTTTATATGGTGTTCTTATTTTTAGATAAGGGCTTTTAAACAACCTAGTGCCCTCTCCGGGAATGCTGTTTCCTGTAAAAGTAAATTCTGATCTGTAATAAATTCCAAGAAAAAAACAGAATATTGCTAACTTGCTCTTTATTGCAGAGTTATATTTTGACACGTATACAACTACTATAGGAGGGACAGGTGGGCGTTTTTTGGTGAAGAATCAGCACCCTGTAGGAGTGTACTTCGACTTTCTTAGTGAAAATGCAATAACTTTCAACTAATGCATCTCATCGGCGCTGCTGAAGAAGTTAGACGATTCTTGCAGGCAACTTTTCTAAATGCAAAACTTCCTAACCTTCCCCTGTTTCTGATTTCTCTCCCCGGCTCTGCATAAATCTGTGTTTTTCATTCCCATCCCTTTGTCAGGAGTGTAACGCACTGTCCCTGATATAGCTTCGCTTTATCGTGACTTCGTGTCGACAGAAGCTAAATCCTGTGTAACCAAACACATGCGCTTAACGCGGACCCAGATCGGCGACAGTCGGGCAGCGTTTAGATAAATCATCTCACACTACGGGCAACGAGAAAAGGTGTGACGCTCGGCGCACAGGAAGTGTGGCGCCACTCAGAACCAGCGCGTGCACACATCTGCGTTGTTGCAACCAGATGATATATGTCTTACGCTCAGTGTTGAGACCAGCCCCATTTTTTCGCTGCCCGTCAGTGCTGACATTTCTCGGCGTTCGCGGTCAAGGCCCTGGCTTTCACGACGCGGGCGGCAAGCGGTGTCTATACAAGCCGTGGGAAACTCCAGTGCTGGGGAGCTTTTCCTCTAGAGTCTGTATATGAACTCCATGGAGGCGCGAGTGAACGGCAAAGTGTGGTGCAAGGAAGATAGAGAGGGAACAGTGAGTGAAGGAGCGGCGAAGCACGGCACCTACCCTCTTCTACGCTCTCTCGCACCTCATGCTCCGGTTGCTAGGGGTGAGGTTAAGCATGCACATCTGCAGCTGTTGCTATGGGAGAGGGAGTGAGAGTGGAAAGATAGCACCTGCCGGCGGGAAGACAACGCCACGGCCGCCACGGACAACGCCGCCTGCCTGACATAGCCCGACAAAAAAATGCATTCGCATTTAAAAGGCAATGGTGCAATGTTAACGTTGTTCGCTTACGAATCTCGAGCTACACTTTCGAGGATCACTCAATTTCTTCGAATTTCGATATTACAGCTGCTGTCTCTCTTAGCACTGATTCAGCTTCTCTATAGGTTTAAACTACACAATACAGTTTTTCCTGCGTGCATATACGCACATATTGCTGATTGCTGCGTTCACAAGGCTGTAATTTGTCAAAATATATGAACTTGCTCCATCGCAATACCATTTGAAGCAACAGAAGATGAAAGCCTAGGCAGCAACCAAGAGATAGAGAAATAAATAAAAGAAAGAGACAGGGAGGTTAACCTAGAAGAACTGGTTTGCTACCCTGTACAGGGGTGAGAATAAGGGTCGGAAAAAAGGATAGAGATAGAGAGATATAAAATAAATTAGAAAAAATTCACACGTGCACACATTCAGGGAGTTCCGATCACAGTCGTTTGGACAGGCCGGTTGAACGCAAAAAGTGCAGGAGCGCTTTCACAACCCTTTTCTGCGACATAAAGTCCTGTCGGTAGCGCAGGATTCTTTCTTCTGAAAGAGTCTGGTTGTCCAGTTCATTTAGGGCATTGCAGAGTGGCTGTCTCTGCGAGCAGTATTGTGAGCATTCACACAGAATGTGCCAAGTTGTTTTGTCACTGCCGCAATGGTCGCATGCGGCATTGTCAGCCATTCCTATGCGGAACGCGTACGCATTGGTGTATGTGACGCCCAACCATAATCTGCACAGCATAGTAGCGTCTCGTCGGCGTAATTCCGGATGAATTCGAAGACTGAGAGTTGGGTATAAGGTACATAATCGTGCATGGGTGAAATGCTACTCGTTACATTGCGACGTGGCGCGCTTGCGAGCGAGCATGTGGAGTTTCCGTGCAGCGTCAGTTCTGGAGAGGGGAATTGATATTTTATCGCTTTTAGTATGGGCAGAACGGGCAGCTTGATCGGCTAGTTCATAGCCAATTATTCCACAATGATTTGGAAGCCATTGAAAGGCTATTTGATGTCCTTTATCAATGAAATTGTGAGTCTTTTCTGCAATCTCGAATACCAGCTTTTCGTACGTGCCGTGGCGTAAAGGTGATAGAAGGGATTGCAGTGCCGCCTTTGGGTCACTAAAAATTGTCCATTTTTGTGGGTGTTGATCACTGATCAATTGTGATGCAACACGAAGAACTGTGAGCTCTGCTCTCGTTGATGTCATAAGGTGGGAGGTCTTGAGTTTTCTTGTCGTGTCTTTTACTGGTATAGCAAATGTTGCTAATAAACTCTTCAGTAAAACAGAGCTGTCGGTGTATACGTGTATACAGCTTTGATGCGTCTCGTATAACAAACGCAGAACAAGCTGCCTAAGAGCAGGTAATGACATATCTGCTTTTTTTGGAGACCAGGTATAGTTAGCGTAATGTTAGCCTGAGTCAGGCACCAAAGAGGAGTCGAAGACCTGGCGATGGGTGTGAAGCATGTTGGCAAAGAATCGCAATATGTGGTTACCATTTGGCAAAATGACGAACGTGGTCTGTCTGCTGGTAAAGAGGCTAGGTGGTGGCAGGGTGTCCGAGCAATATGCCTTATATATCTCCTGATTGCTTCAACGTTGATTTGTGTCGTGATCAGGTGGTCTCCGGCAATTGCTATAGTAGCCATTGTCCACGCACTACGAGGCAAGCCGAGGCAAATCCGAATTGCATGGGGCTGAACACTCTGTAACGTTTGTTGGCTTGTTTTGCTTGCATTGGTCAATGCCGGTAAGCTGTACCGCAGGAAATCGAGAAACCGTACCCAGTACAGCTGTAGCATTGCACTGGGAGACATTGCCCAAGTCTTCCCTGCAAATAAGTCCAGTATATTACAGATGTGTATTAACCAGCAAAGCTACAATTCCCATGAGGGTTGAATAGTGATACAAAAGCCGCGTAGGCTCTAGCGCGGCAATATTCTTCCATCGTAACTGTTATAGGAAAATCTGTTTTCAGTGTTCCTCTGTCCTGAGCAGGAAAGAGCTGACGCACAATATTCAGAGGAGTAGCGAGGCAGTTGTTTTTTATCTGCTTTCTTTGTGTCTCATGGCTTTCTCTTTAGTGCAAGCATAGATCGTTCCAAGAAATAAATACTTCAATGAACTAAAAAAACATACTTATTGATTACATACCTTCTCCTGGAAGGTGGCACAAATTGATTTCAGTAATGTGTGCATAATAGATGAGCACTTATCGATCACATTGACTCGCGTCTTTTTATTGCTCTAAACGCGTGACTGTTTTATTCGTTCGCGTTTTCTTGGTTTCAATTTATCGGCGGCACTTGCCTTTTTCTAATATCATTTGATAAGCAACGGCATATTGACAACGCATTCACTGCTAAGTGGTAGATTTTAGAAGCTCTGAGCCCCGAATTTCTGAACATGCCACTTGACATCAGGCAGAGATTAATGCTTTTTGTCGTTAGCAGGGAATTAACTGTGGCAAATAATCAAGGAAAAGCGAAGTTTTAAGTTTTTTTTGATAAAACTTTATGTTTACAAGAATGTAAACACCAGATAGTTGTTTATCCTATTATATAATAGTTTTCATTTCTCTGCAACTTCCGCTGATTTCACATCTTCGACCTTTTTATGCTTCTTCAGTTTCAGCAATAAAATGAAGATTACTAGGCACCAGCTTGAACACAACAGATCTAAAGACAGCCAAATACATTAATAAATCATTCACACTATGACCACAAAATGAATAGTATGCTTTTGTAGCAATCTTTCTTGGTGTTTCGTTTGAAGTATCACGCTTAACGCGCAAGGCATGCAGCGATTATTCCAAGCTTAAAGTTCAGTGCCGCGAAGTTCTTTGGAGCTGTTCTTTGAAAAAATAAAATCAATTAAACAGGCTCAAAGCTTTTTGTTGCCTCTTGTACACTGTTATAACAGCCTCTTGAACTTATTTTGCATTCAAGCGTTCAACAGTAGCTGGGCGGATAACAGAATTAGAGCTCACGCTGGTACAACGGAGCGAACGACACTTTCGAATGTAGCGAAACAAATGAACTTGAAGGTTTTTTCATCGCTTTTTTGGACAAAAAAAAACAAAGTGACCTTTTCGTGATTTCCCGCTGCTGGTTATATCAGTAATAAAGCACCCGGAACGACTGAGTTTACTGCGTTTTTCTTGTATTACTTTAAAGTGGCATTTAGCGCTTTCGTGTTTCCCGCGTAGGACGTGCTAACACATGGCTACTTCGCATAAACACATGGCATGCCACGAAGCTTTCGAATCTCGCATTGACCTTTCAGCAGGGGGATTTTGCGGAAATGCTCTCTTATCGAATGTCAAGCGAACTGGGAAGAACAGACGAAAGGGAAGAAGAACTCAGTGTGCTAAAGTAGGCTAAGCTAAAACGACTCTACCAAAGGGACTTCAAAGTCGTAAGATTGCAGCATTAATTAGTGCGATCAACTGCTCTGACAAACATGAACAATGAAGTGGGGCTGTTCGTTGGGCTGAGCAGCTTCATAATTTACCAGCGAAATGAAAATAAAAAGGGAACCTCCATCAAAGTACAATAAAAAATAAGAATTTTTGTCTTATTTTTATGCTGAGATTAGTATTGGTAGGTAGAGCATTGGATACGCGTTGTGGGGCGATCAGGTCCCCATTTGAAAAGTTATCACAAAGAACCACCACCTTTTAGTTTTGTGTAAAGCGAAGTAGAGAAGCGATGAGTAAAATGACAAAAATTAGCGTAAGGGCAATAGGCGCTTCATTTCAAATACTGGAAAAGATTAACGAGAGCACCCTTAGGGTGTGAGAAATTGCTTGAAAATGGTTGTTTATTTTCCGAAAACAAGTCTCATTTTCGAACGAAGAAGTGCTTTCTTGTTTATTCTGGAACGTGTGCTGCTTAAAATATAAAAAATAGGAGATATAGTTGTTCCCTCATAAACTTCGGTATAATACAAAAGTGAAGAATGTCTTGGCAAAAGTATATTTGGCTATTTAATATACATTGGTGTGTGGGAGCTCGTACAATGCCTGTTGGTGTTTTACACCTATAGCACAGTTAGAAATGAACTTACCCACGTTTATGCCTACTGACACATTTCCATCCTGACGACTAACGCCAAAGATCATGATTTAGCCTTTGTGCTACCTGAAATAACATAGTACACTTGTTAACAGCATATGCTGAATCTCGCGCACGTAAGGCATTATGAAGCTCATAAAAGCCCCATGATAAACACAAAACGCAAGGCACTGCAGAAACACCGGTTCTCGATTTGCACTTATTCAAAGCGTTGTAAATTGGGGAAAAAATTCCTAGGTGTGCACTCCCCAGAAACATCTTTAGGACCTGATAGGCAGCATCTATAACTTTTGCTCTGAAGGCGTAAAAACTTTCCGCTATCTGGCATTTTTTTTCCGCACCGAAACTTCTTGACCAAACGCTGAAACAACTGAAGCACTCGCTGCCGCCACTAATTAGTCTCATGATGCGATACCTCACTTCCTCCAACCGAAGATGGCAGCAACCCGCCATCGAAGTCCCCGCTTCTAAAGGATAGAGGTGTGAGAGAGGGAAGGTGCGTTCGTAAAACCTTATGCATTAGCATCAGTGGCGCAACAGCAGTAGTCCTTGGCCCCTTCTGATGCGGAACAGTTTCGGTTTCGACTCAGAGGTCGTCCAAATCATTAAACGCTATTGTTGTTCATTTTCGTTTTCCTGACGTATTTCCGTGAAATAAATGCGCTATAGAAGTCTTGGTTACTCCTGGCATAAAACACTCGTGTCAAAATGTATGTAAGAAACGAAAATTTTACTACTAGTAATAATTTACTAATAAAAATAGTAGTAGTAGTATTATACGAGACTTCATGTTACAAAACCTCAATTGGGTGTGAATGACGTCGTAATGAAGAGCCCCGGAAAATTTGACCATTTCGTGCTCTTTAACGTGCCATCACATGGAACCGTACAGAAGCTTAAACCATTTCACCTTCATCGAATTGCAACAGCCGAGGCAGGGTTCAAACCTGCGACCTTCGAGTGAGCTGCCGAGTACCCTAGCCACTGTTTCACTAAGGTGGATAGACCATTATTTGGGAGATTAGCATTCTACTTCATTCACAATCACGAAGACGGCGAATGAAATGGCAGTAAAGTTTCACCATTATTGATCATTGAACTGGCTCAAAAGAACAACCTCAGTATTGTCGATATGTCAGTAGGTGATGACCCTAAATTTTTAAAACGTCGAAAGCGAAGTGAACGCTTTGAAGCCATGCTAATCACAATAAAAATTAAGGTTGGGTGGTCGTACGCTTAGATATATGTAAATAACGCACGTTGACAGAAATGCGGTATGCACGAATGATGTCTAGTCTATAATATTTCATTTATGTTTGGTCACCAGCTAAGTTCAAGAAATGTACAGCTTTCTCCCACGAATGGTCGTATTTCTGGCGTCGATTTCCACTGACAGCCGTCAAACTCAAGTCCTGGGGAGATGGCATCAAGACGAAACTTTTTCCGTCTGTTATAGAAGGGGTCCGCTTTCACTTTGCGATGCATATGATGTGCTTGATAGCTCCGCAGCGCTTTCAGCTATTAGTATTAGAGCCAAAACATATTCGCTTGTATGTTGTAATGAATGAAATAAGTAAACGTGTTCGAAATTCAAAGCCTTGCGATTCTTATATTTTTCAAAAGAAAATTGTGGTTGGACGAATGATTGTTCTTTGACATTACTTTTATGGCATAATTTACTTGATAGTAGAACTTGCAATTTTCGTGCAAAACACATATCTTTGGGTCAATAAAAAAACGAGGAAAAGGTGAAAGATTATCGCTGGTTTAGAAGTGAGATCGCTTATTATAAACTGGAAATATATGGTAATTGCATTTAGAAAAGAAAAAAAAAAGGTGCAGCCCAGCTGAAGCGCTAGTGGAGAAAGAAAGCGATGACTCGTTATTGCATATAGCGCACTCCACCACCATGTACATTGAAAAACAATTAAACAACGACAAGCATTACAAAGTCGGTCATATCTGTAATCGGGGGATTGGTGGTATTTTTTTTTTCTTTTTTGCCTGGCATACTATCCGGCGTCATCTGCCCTGTTCACGGGATGCAGCGTAAGTGCCACCCGTACTGCTTGCGAACGGCAGTGTTTTAAATAAACAGATGCGTTTGGTAAATATTGGGTCTGTCTGCATTTTGCTTTACTTTATTTCACTGTACACGTTCATGGGTTGTGAATAAAGATCCACCGCTATATGTCCATGTGTGGCACTTGTATATGCACTCGTTGGTTAGCCAGCCTACCAACTTTAAGGGTCATGAGAAACCAAACATTCCATTCTGTGACTTTGCTTTATTCTAGGTTTCGGAGATGGATTTCTCCCAAGCTAGAGGTAAGCAGGAGCCTTCCATTGAAAACTTGCACAGATATCACCAGCCGGTAACGCACCAGGTGTGGTCCAGTTATGGCTCAGTTCACTCTGCGAAGGCTGATTTCCGCACTGTGCAAACCAGCCGCTAATGGAACTTTCCCAAGAAGCACGTTGTGTTTGAGGCAAACAGCGAGAACGGATCCTTCCGCTTCCTTGGTCAAACAACGTCGCAATTGAGACGCTGCACAAAGGAACCGGGATCTCGTCCCGGGAAAACTGTGCGCCCCTGTCAGTTGCACGTGCGTACCCATATAGGGAGCACTCTTCTCACTCTCTTGTCCTTGTTTAGCAGCGTTTCAGAGAAATTCGGCGCATGGCTGGAGCTGCCGGCAAAAAGCTCACCTTGTTATGCGACGCTTTCGGAAGGGCGTATGTGGCCGCATGTCAGACGCCGTTGTAGAATGCCAAAGCCGAATGACAAACTCATCTGAATGCGAATTGCTAAAACATGCCTCTTAATAGCACTGTCATTCTTAGTAGAGATTTTCACGCCGCTACTCACTCCGTGACATAGGTAGCACTTTTGACTCTGAATGCCATGGTTAGAAACGGTGGGGTAAGAAATTTTTCGTAAAGAGCAGTAAAAGAAGAACATAAAAGACTCTACGGACACCGCTTAAAAACAGCAATATTTTGGCTAAAAGCTATAAAAAAAGAGGCATAAGGAGAGAATCACCCAATATCGGTGAAGGCATAAAAATAGGTTTGGTTTGTAAAACTCGTCATGAGTGGTAGAAATACATTCAACCACTGTCATTAAAGTAGAAAAACAACTGCATCAGCAGGTGAGGTTTTTTTTTCATGCACGTGACTGTCCAATCACGGGTAAACATTTGCAGAAGCAATATCAGGAAAGACCGATCGATTGATGCAGACTTACTTAGGTAAGGTCAACTTGCAGGATTCTTTTAAAGAAGAGAAAGGAAGTCATCAGAGTTAACAAGACATCTGTCACATTTCTGCTCTTTATGGATAAGCTCAATAACGGTAAAAGCACACTGAAACACAGAGACACCAAGAAGACACACACACAAGCACACGCGCACGCACACGCGCGCACACACACACACACACACACACATACATACATACAGCGCCACTTATTTTGCGATTCCAAGGTTACTTGTAGGACCAAAAATATCTTCACCCAAAGCTATCGCTACATAAATTTAGCGACAGCTTTGTGTGAAGCTATCGGGAGGATTACTGGGTACAATAGTAAAAATCTGTACGTAAGTGCTCAATATTCTGTTTTTTTGTGAATTGTCCTTCCGACCACCTAGAGGCTGAGTTAAACGTGGTCTTGCCAGTAATAAAAGGGTGTCCTCGAACCATGTGAGGTGACGCATGAGCTCCACAGAATGGCACCATGAGGTTTTGGGACCTTCAGCTGCCGCTCTGCTGTGCTCACTCCTGTTGGCATTACGGACCACGTGCAAGTAAGCCCCTACTCCCCTACCACTCAGCGCATCCGAAAGTAGTGAAAACAGCCATTGCCAAGCTTTGTTTTAGGAGTGCCCTAAAGCAGTCGTGCCACCATGTGGTTCCATTCAGTTTCAATCAGCAACGAGAGAGGTTGTTGAAAACAGGGTTTCCCCAGCCTTTGCTGGTCTGCGTGGCTTGACCCCCGTATTCTCGAGCGTCCCTTCACTCAACGCTTCACCTTCACTTGAGAAAACCGATGGGAGCGCCATCTCTAGGGACGGCAAGTCACTGATTATCAGCAATATTCTCCTGCAATTCTTGAGTAGCGCAGCATCATTTTCAGCTGAGCAGCGGCGCAGTGCTCAACTCTGTCAAGTGAAGGCTGAGAGTTGAGTCGAAGCGCGTTTCTGAATACGGGGGTGAGCGTACCTCGAGGGAGTGCAAAAAAGAAACGCGTGCTGCGGCGGGAAGAATTAAGCGAAAGAATTGCGTAAAGATAATTCCTTACGTTCATGCGGCTTCTGATAACCAGAAAAATATTGTCAAAGTGTTTGGGCTTTCTTTCAGCGCCAAATGAGCTGGAAAGGCTCTGCAAGATCATGACGAGAAATGCAAGCGAAAATCTGGGTTGCCAAACAACTCACAAAAGAAAGGCTTGTTGGTTGCGCTGATTGTGTGGCGTATTGCCTGTCGCTATCTTGTTGTCGCAGCTACGCTGGTCAAACCAGGCGTCGCCTAAATGAACGGCTGCGTGAACACCATTACAATGTTAGAAATGTGGCAACCAGTTTTCAAGCTGTGCACTGTGAGTAGTGCGGTTGCTTTCATTTGTTTTACCAGTGCTGAATTTCGGCAAACAATAGAAATCAGCTTACACGTGAAATCATAGATGCAGGGGAGATTGAAAATATGGATGGAAAGTGTATCAGCACGCCCTATATCGCACTGACAAAAAAACACCTTGATTTTCTAGGTGTCCGCTATGGTGCCTAGTAATGATCTTGTTTTACTGTGCAGCAGATGTGCTCATAATTTTGGTCCTACGCGTAGCCTTGGAATCGCGAAACAGAACTGTTGAAAGTAGCGCAACGTATACGTGTGTGTGTGTGTTTGTGTCGTCTTAGTGTCATCGTTTTTAAGTGCGCTCTTGCTATTCTTAGACATCGATTAGGAACATGTCCGGATGTACAAATTAATGAGGCAATGTGATAGGGCAGTTGATTGATTGATTGAATGATTGATTGATTGATATGCGAACTTTGACGTCCCAAAAGCACCATATGATTATGACAGATGCTGTATAGTGCATTACTCCGGAAATTCTGACTACCTGGGGTTTATTAACGTGCACCCAAGTCTGAGCACACGTGCCTACAGCATTGTAGCCTCCATCGAAAATGCAGCCACCACAGCCGCGAATCAATCCTGCAACCTGGGTGTCAACAACCTTAGCCACTAGACCACCATGGCGGGGCATGACAGTGGTGTTAACGCAAAGTCCTTGGACCCATCATGGCCAGCCTTGAGCCTTAGCCATAAATGTAGTGATATATATTTCAGTGTTTGAGCCATGATAGCAGAATGACGACCTAATGTACGAAGTAGAAACAAACCTCTGCGTACGCAAAAATTCCAGTGAAAATATTCACAACCTGGCGTGATGACTTCTTGTTATGTACAGTCATCTCGCGCATGGACTAGTGATCCTAATACTGGAGACTATCAAAATATTAACGACGAAATGAGAACAGAGAGCACTAAGCATTGTTTTTTACGTCTCTTCTTTTCTTTCTCGAGCTTTTTCCCGTGACGCAGAAGTATAAATAGGC